>NC_056728.1:368381854-368604354 GCF_019279795.1 Protopterus annectens | reverse complement strand
ATTGCTTGTCTGATACAGAGCTGCAAAAAATATAATTAATAGAAATTAGAACCAACAACCGTTAAACATGCTTTGTTAACATACAATAGCATAAAACAGTAAACATTCACCATCTGGTATTCTTGATGTTTTGTGTCAGGAAATACAACTCCTTTCCCTGCCAGAGAACCTTTGCCAGAAATTAAGTCATTTCTCTGCTGTCTGCCAGAGAGTAAACAGCATATATTTTAGCCAGCATTCCGAAATAACTGTCTATCTATCGCATTAAGCTCCAGTAACTGGAATTTAAATCACCAAGGGCATATAGTAGACTGCTTATGGAGAGCCTGTGACTGGTTGCAGTGGATCATAGGGCATTTCTTACAGCATCTTATAAGTAAGGTTATAAGCAGCTAGGTCCAAAGAGGTCATTATCCTACTGTACTCTGCCCTTATCAGACCAATCATAGACTACAGTGCTCCCTTCAGTATGTACCTGACCAGGCATATGTATCAACTAGAGCGACCTCAGACATTCTTTACAAAAACAATACAAGGTGTAACAAAAAATCCCTTATGCAGAGCACTTTAAATCCTTTCCTTCTATTCAGTCTCCTACAGATTGTTAAGGTGTGATCTATGCCTGGCTTGCAAGGCATCCACAAACACCACACTTATGAATCTCCTGCATATTTGTAAATCAGAGTACCAGAAATACAAGGTCTAGGGAACTAAATTTTGTTTTGTGACATTTAGTACTTAAATAGAGCATGCTGGAGAGACATAAATGTGTCCCAGAAACAGTACCCTCTATGGAACAGGCTTCCCTTCCATGAGAAGTTGAGTTAATCTATTATCCAGTTTAAGTGTAACCTAGACCAGTGGATAAGAAACAGGAAATTTTCCCCTGGCCTGGCACCCATGTTCCTTTTTGACAGAGGTAGATTTTAAATGCCTGGCCCTCAATGTTTTGTTTGGATACAGGACATCATTAATCTTTCTGCAAAACTTGGCAAGGCTTAGAAAGGACCCCCCCCCCCCTTGATCATTAGAATAGTAACAATCTATGAATCTATGAATCTAAAACTCCATCCTGACACTTAGCAAAAAAAATTCTTAATCAAATATTGTCCTGTGTAGTACTGTTTCATCGGTATCACTCTAAGCTGAATATTATCTTTCATTTTTCATACTACAAAGTTGCCTAATTAGGACTTTACCACTGATGTGATTTTGTTTTTCAGTTTATTGTTTTCATTTTCCACAATTTAGTTTGAGTCCTGATAATATCATATAGACATGGTGCACGAACTAGTTCATTAGTCTTGGTTATAATGGCAATGCTTTGAGTCACTGGCTTCTTAAATTCTTTCAGAAAATGGTCTCATTGTTTCTTTTTTAATAGATTGCTCTGAATTGTGCTATTTGCTGCCAATAAGCTTTCTATGATGCATTAAATGCGCAGTCTGGAAAAAGTAGGCAACCAAAAAGTTATTTAGGTAGTTACAGCTGCAATTCAAACAACTTCTATACCATCTCATCCACTGTTTTAACTGTGTGTCAGAAATAATATCTCTGCTCAATTATCAATAACAGATCAATAAAGCAGATTCAGACAAACTTCTGCCACTCCATATTATTCATATTTTTTTTTTTTGCATACATAGACAAAAGAAATTCACTGCCACAAATGAGAGCACTTGCATTTTATTTATATAATGCTTCAATATAACTGATCCAAGATGTTCATGCAAGGACTTCTTCATCAACTAACTTTTTGGCAAAGTGGTTCACTTCAACTCTGGTCTACCAATGTCAGCAACAAACAGTCTCAGAATGTATGATTGTCGGCAATAATGAACAGTGACAGCTATGTAAAGAGCCTGGCTTGCTTCCCAGACATGACAGATGAGGCCAGATTCAATAAAGTCTGCACAATCCATTTACACCATGTGCATGGTGCGACGTGCACACTGTAGGGCACTGTTTTAGATTCAATAAGTGGCTCTACATGGTGTGTATTGCAGTGCACAGCTGAGCATACAAGGTAACCAGTGTAGCATGCAAAGTATAGCATAAGCAGCTGAATTGTATGCTAAACAGTCAATCCAAGATGGAGGAGCTATTCAACAAGCTATTGAATTCTATTCACCAATCCCAGGGATAAAAATTCAAAGGGGAATATTCCAGGGGGACTCTCAGTCACTGCTGCTATTCTGCCTTGCCCTTAATACACTAAGCTGTCTACTTAACAGCTTAGGCCATGGCTATAATTTGTCTCCTAAAAAAACAACAAAGTATAAAAACTTCTCATCTTCTCTTTGTCAGTGATTTAAAACATTATAGCTTCTCAGATGAGGAACTGAAAGCAGAACTGCAAGTTGCCAAAACTTTTTCAGATGATAGAAGAAAATAATTTGGTTTTGATAAATGTGCAAAAACAGCCTTTAAAGCAGGAAAACTGCAACACCAGGAAAACATTAGTTTGGGACAAGAATGTGATATAAAAGAACTTGAGCAAGAGGGAGTGTATAAATATTTGGGAACTGATGAAGGATCAACAATAAAACATGAACAAATGTGAATAAAACTTAGTAAGGAATACTTTAGAAGACTTAAATTAATCCTGAAAACAGCATTGACATCTAGGAACAAAATCAAAGCTATAAACCAATTTGCTCTTCCTGCCCTAACTTACAGTTTTGGAGTTAATGACTGGTCCCAAAACATGTTGGATAGATTAGATAGGAAAACAAGAAGGATGCTTCATGCTCACCAAATGATTTATAAAAATCAGTGCATAGCAAGATTATATATTCCCCACTCCGAAGGAGGGATGGGCCTCCTTGAAATTGATTACATGTATAGATCTGCAATCGTGGGACTCCACACATATCTGCTGACCTCACAAGTCCCAAATGTAGTAGAAGTTTTGAAACATGAGGAGAATAAATCTAAGATGACTTCTTTGCTTAATTTAGCAGAAGCATGTTGGTGTCGAGCAGGAATGGAAATCAAGCCAGAAGTATATAAAAATCAGGCAGCAACTGAATGTGCTAAAAAACAAAAAGAAAGAATATAAAGTGAAGGACCAGATGAGAAGGCAAGAAATGTGGAAAATGCATAAATATAGTTCCAAATATAGAAAACTTCTGGAAGAATCTCATGTTGATCAGGAATGAATGCAGGTATGGTTAAGGAGAGGCGAATTCGAACAAAGAGATGAAAGGTTATACTGGCAGCCCAAGATAGTGGGCTGTGTACACGTTGGTTTAAAAAGTCCATTGAACATATGGGAGAAACAGACAAATGTAGGTTTTGTTAAACCAAATTGGAAACAGTCACACACCTCTTTGCTGGTTGTGACATAGTAATGGCAGAAGGACTGTATACTGAAAGACATAATAATGTGGCAAGATTGTTGCACTGGGGATTGTGAAAACATTATGGTATTGAAGTGGCTGAAAAACATGGGAAACATGAGCCACAAAGCATAATAGAAAATGATGAAATGTACATCACATGAGATCATCCATTGCCAACAGTTCAAAAGATAGATGCTAGGAAACCAGATATAGTGGTCCAAGAAAAGAAGACAAAAGTAGCCTTGATCATTGAAATCGCCATACCCAGTGACTACAGTGCCCTGTGTACAGAGAGACATAAATTCATAAAATATCAGGATTTGCAAGCAGAAATGAGAGCAATGTGGAAGAAAGGTACCCAGATAGTTCCAATAGTAGTAAGAACAACGGGTCTTATAAAAAAGAGTCTACAATCATATTTAAGATATGCTACCAATACATGTAACTCCATACAAATTGCAGAAGGAGTCATTACTGGGCACATTGCAGGTGCTGCAAAGAGCACTTTTGGCTGACATCAAAGAGTGAAACAATTCTTATTTCATGAACTTTAATTGTGCTTTGACTTAGGAATGGGGTCCATTCCCATCATGGTATTAAAAACCCAAAAGATTTTGGAGAAATTGAAACACGAGGAGCTATTCAACAGGCTATAAAGCAAACATGTAGACTCAGTGCTGCTTTTCCCTGTGAATTCCAAAACATATTGGAATATAGCCACAGAAAGGAGTCTGCACAGAAAGAATGTTAGGGACTGCTGTTGCGTTAATTCATGTGTATGGGCAACAGGCTGAAGTCTGTGCAGCTGCTGCTGCTAATAAACCACAGCCAAGAAGGAGAAGAGTTTTCAGACCCTGGTTAACTTATCACAATCTGCATGAGATGGAAATTGTAAAGCACTACAGGGCAGATAGAGACACACTTCAGGAACTCTGCAACCTCTGTGGTCCTCAACTCAGACCCAGGGCAATCAGAGGGGAACCAATACTAGTGGAGACAAATGTATGGGTAGCACTTAGAAACTTTTGCTACAGAAACCTTTTGGAAACCAACATGGGACATGCTGGTGTACCACAGGCATCAACATCCAAGATCCTCTATCACCTCCTGAATGCTATGCTCCTACATGCCAGTGACCACATATATATCCCCATACTCCTGAGGACAGGGCCACAAATACATAAACATTCTACCCTGTAGCACATTACCTTGAAGTACTGGGTGCCATATATCGCACACATGTAAAATGTAAAGCCTGGGGAGCAGGGAAGGCTCTACAGTAATAGAAAAGGCTTCCTCTTTATTAACTGCCAAGTTGTGTAATGTTAAGGGAATCATCCTGAACATGTGTGCTGGCAACCCAGGCAGTTACCATGGTTCACATATCTGGCACACCTCCCAACTGTATCATATGATCATAGGATCACAGGAGGTTACTAGACTACCGACTGGGAGATCATTTCAAGCCTAGCCATTTCATCCCAATGTAATACAACAGATACTCTAGTCAATACCCAGGAATGTATTTATTAATTACTGCCCATGTCTAGGAGGGTTGTGGATGATATCCCTGGTAAGAATTTATGGCTCCCCATTCACTCATCCAGGTTCTTCTTCAACAGTGTCATAAAGGTGCTCTGCTTCACATAAATTGGCAGCCTATGCCAAAGAAGTGGTAGTCGCTGGAAGACAAATCTGTCCCCTTAGTATGTACTGTTCAAGTTGATGGCCATATTTAGGTCCCTGGAATGGGTAGCTTTAGTCCCGTTTGATTTATGGATATGCAGCAAATTCATTAGGTTTGGGTCGGAGATTGCTGTGTAAGCTAGGCATAAGTCTCACCTAAGAAGTCCATACTATACTGAGTATAGTGACAGGGACTTTAGTCGGTCTGTGTAAGGCATGTGCTGAAAACCCTTGATCTTCTTAGTTAGAAACCTCTGAGGTCTTTCCAATTGCTACAGGTGCTTTGTACAGTACATGGCAAAACAGGCATTATAATCAGTTATAGGCCTGATTAGTTACAAGTATAGAGGGGTTATAACCTCCTTTGCAATAGAGGTGATGCATTGTTAATCAAGTGTGCTACATATGTATTAGATTTTCACTAGGGGGGATATCCCACAGGGTCATTTTCTGGGGGATGCAGGTTATGCATTGGAACCATGGCTGATGACACCCATCAGAAATGAACACACATCTGCTAAAGAATGCTGTAATGAGGCACATGCTTAAACAAGAAATATCATAGAGCATGTGTTTGGGCTGCTGAAGGTGAGGTTCTGGTGCCTAGATACATCTGGGGGAGCCCTACAGTACAGTTCATGTGCATGTACTGAAATATTACATGCCATGCTATACATCATCCTGAGAAAGCAGCTTCAGCAGGATTAACAAGGGGAAAGGGCACACATCCCACGACCAATGCCAAGGTCACCACAGCCAAAGGCAGGTGAGGAGTCAGAGGTTGAAGTAGCAGCTGTTGTGAGTGTAGCCAGACATAGGCGCTCAATATGCTCTTGCATTGGCTAAGAGGCAATGCATAGCACACTCACTCACCACCTAATGGCCTAAAACCTTCCTGCTATGCAAATACATATAGTAACATTGATGCCAAGCAATGCTCACAACCTTTACATACCCATGTAATGGCTGTGTACTGGTTGCATCAGACAGATTCAGCCCTGAACTAAAACTGTTGCAACTGGTGGATTTACAAGGTAAGTGTTGAACCTGGAGTGTATTGTATAAGAATATGAATGACTGGCATATCTTTGCATATTCATACTTGGTAGTGTAAGCAAGTAAAAGGTGGGTGATTTGTTCAGAAATGACCTTAACATATGACAACAGAGACTTATTCAACTTGTGTGTGTCCATTATTAAGTAGTAGGCCACAGGCATCAAAAATTCATGCAGTCATACCTCTCAAAAATAGTGATAGTCACTGCATGCCCTTAGTTTAGCAACATACGTTTGTACTGGAAAATCATTAAAGAGAGAATTTCATTTTCAGGCTTCACAACCCTCACAAGATCATTATCAATAAGGATGGAAATATTTGGTTGCTATCAACTGTCAACTTTCTAAGAGACCAATATAAGTCAAAGGTATAATTACCAGTTCAACATCACAAATGAAGATATGCTAAGCAATAATTCAGCCATTCACCCTGAGCATCAGACACAAAGCCTATGTATCCCTGAATCCAAAAGATAGAAAACAGTGATATGGAAAAGTTGTCATCACTTGCACATGGTGTTGTGCAGGGGACAGGAAGCCTAGGCTGACAAAAAAGGTCAGTGAATGTGTGTGAGTAAGAAAGAGAAGCAGTCAGACATTTGGATAAAGTGACAAATGGCCAGTGAGACAAAATCAGTTTTAAGCTTCATGGCTGAGCCATGTAACTGCTGTGTGTCTGTCTGCATGGGTCCTCTAGGTGAAATTAGTGTGTGAGTGTCTTTATGAACACAGCCAAGCTCTGTGCTAGCTTTATGTCTTGATGTGTCAGACAGGTGTGAGCCATGCATGGTAGGGGTACCAGTTCATCATTGCTCTACCCAGCCATGAGAATTAGCTCTGCTAGGAGTTGCTGTGGCATACACATAGCCATGGTCAGATGCACTGCTGCTGCCTGAAAATGACTAATGCCTGCTGGATGAGCTCCCCTCATGAAGATGCCCAAGACCAGGACCGCATGGTCTGCCACATCTGGGTGCAGACAGCCCAAACATTGAAGGAGCAGTGGAAGTACTGGCACTGTGGGGACATGATTGGGCACAGCCACATTGCTTAACAGCAGATGATGTGGCTGAACTACATGCATGAGGATGCCATCCCCCTCCCAGCAGATGTTCCATCAAAGACACCATCTGTTCCAATGTGTCATTCATCCGATCCATTGAATCGGCAACATGGTGGAGGCAGTCACACATGTCAGCCGGTGCCACATTTGCAACCCTAAGCATTTTTTCTGGATGATCTATAGGAATGTGGCTGTGCCTCCATGATGGCTTTAAACATATGTTGAGTGGCATGGGAAGAGACACCTGGATCAGGTGGAGGATGAACAGCAGGCCGTCTTTGAGCACCCTTAATAACTCTCCTGCATGGCACCTCAACTACACTTTGGCTATGGCCAGAGTCAACAGGCACTGAAGCCACAGTAACCACACTTCTCTGATCTGTTGTCTTGCCCTCCGCCTGTCCAATATCTGGGAGCTCACTGGGATAGGCAGACATAGGCATACTGGCTGTGTTCAATGGAATTTTGGGGGATGATTGTATGTTAAGCTCAGTATTAGATTCAACCTCTGCCCCCCCTTATTGTGCATCTGTTTGGCCACCATCATTATCAGAGTCTGCTAATACTCTGACATCAGGTGGTAGAAGTTCCATGCTTCAACTGTCAGGATCACCTCTGATAATAAGCAAGAAACACAGGAGAAAATTAATACCTACACTACTGTAGTCCAATATATGCTAACAAAAATAACAGTGGTGCCACTATTAGACAGTACCGCAGTATATACAACAGTCCTCACATCATCACACACTAAAATACTTTTTTGAACTGCTCATCAGTACTGACATAAAAAATGTTTGGCTTACCATGTGCAGATGATGGTATGCTCCCTATACCAGATGGTCCTGTAACACAGAGGGTAAAACATTTTGCCCTTTATATGTCCAAGAGGTGTACTTTAAACAAGAACTTGGATGACAGCCCAACCTAAGCCCCATGTGTAATCAATCAGAATATGTTGCTAACTGTAGCAATCTTAAACCCCCAACCAATTTCTTGTTAAACAGAACTATTGTATTGATGTAAATATTCTATTATACAACAGTATTTAACAATTGAGATACAAAAGCATACCTGGAAAATCCTCCTGCCACATACTTGCTGTCTCTAAAACTGTAGCACCAGTGTCAAGGACATGCTGTTCTGCACTTTCCTGGAAGCTGTCTGGATCCCTGACAGTGGACAGGAACTTTTAATTTGCTTTTACTGGTGGCTCTGTAACAGGTCCCCCACAGTACCTATCTGATCATGGGCCACTGCAGCTGCTGTCCTCCATGCATATGAGATCACATCAGTGGCCTTATGGCGCACCTGATCATACGTCCTGTTGTGTCCACCTACTGAATTCAAATCTGTAACTATCTGCTGCTATATTTGCATGCTGCTTGACATATCTCCATATCCCCTCTCAAGCAGAAAGGCACCATGTCACTTAAAAGCTTCCACAATGACCTGAATTTCAGGGTCATTGAATGGGGGGGTTGGGGATTGAGATGCCTGGGTGGCACATTGTTGTAGGTGTAATAAAACACAACAGAAGGATAATACACATAAGTATCCCATAACTACAAAATGACTCTTCCCAGATAAAACAGAAAAGGTAGCATTTCAGTATTACCCACTGGAGAAACATAAAACAGTCTAGAAATCTGAAATATGAACAACAGGCTGAATGTCAAAAAAAAGGGAGAGTAACAACAGCAACATATCCTTGCTTGTGCCATAACAAAAATGCAGCTTTGCTGCACCACCCTCAAAAGAACACGCAAATGACATATTTTGCTAGCAAACCATCATTAAAATGCTAAAAGTGCTATCAAATGAAATGTTCCTGAAACATGTTTACAGATTTTATACCGAAAATTCCATTGTAATGTATTGCCAATCACATATACCTGTGAAATGCCCTGAAAACATGCTCATGCCAAAAGTACACTTATAACTAATGCATACAGATAAATGTGTACCATTTGTTACTCAAAATATATATCTATAGATATCTGTATCTAATCTATATCCATCTATATATATATATATATATATATATATATATATATATATATATAGATATATATTCAGCATATGCAGTATATAGCTTTTTGTTGTGTCCTTCGGCTTTTCCTGGTTAGGGGTCGCCACAGCGGAACTCCAGTCCACTAATGATTGGCAGTAGATTTTTATGTGCCGAGTTGCCAGCTCTGATGCACAACCTTCAATGAAGGTACGCCCATTCATGCATGTCCCCACACAGAAGACGCTTTATCTGAAAATCGGACAGGACAATGTCTTACTTTGAGGCGACAATGCTACCGCAGCACCACCACCGCAGTATATGCAGTATATAGCTAAAATTGCAAAATACCTTCTCAAGTTCAGTAATCTTCTGTGCAGATATATCCCAAAGTAATTGACTCTTTTATGTATTCTCCATATAAACAAGTCTCCTTACCATCGGGTTCCCTAGATACATGGTTGCCTTTTATGGTGTAGATTCAGGGCTGTCAGAAATCTCATTACAATTGCTGAATCCCAAATACTTGTCTCTGTGTAGGAGATGTAAACATAGTGCAGGCATTTCTTCAGTGTTTGTTGTTAATGTATTGCAACTGCGAATGTTTACTGGTAGGGAAAAGGAAAACACATCAACAATGCAGACTGTCCTACCTCCAGTGGGTGTGTTAGATTAGACTTACAAAGTGTATAGAAGTCATTTTGTCAAAGTTAGAAATGTGAGTAAGTAGCACACAATTCACAAGTTCTGCTCATTAACATCCAACCTCCTCTACATTTGTTGACAACTATATATTATTGCCATGTAATAGTCTCACACATTTTAAGGACAAGGATATAGAATGCCTTACAGACTGCATGTTTCAGATTACTGTTCAGATAAGAAAAGAATGTGCAACAAACACAGACAAGTAAGACACATCTGCATTTTTGCAAGCAATAGTCATAAATAGTTGTGTAATCACTTAGTACACTACATCTGAAATCAATACATGTACAAATAACTGTTATATAGTTTGTTAGTCCGTGGATGATGTTGCAGTTAACTGCATACAGAATTATTTCAGTTTCTTGATGCAAAGCTGTTTGTGTGCCAAAGAGAGATAAGGCACCCTTACTGTGATCTGAAGGTTCATTGCAATAAGACTTCAAATCCAGACCTATGTAGAAATATTTCAAGTGTACTAACAAACATCTTTTAGTGTTTATTTCAGAGATTGCTTTTCTTCATTTGAACTACTTTTCCCTTTTATTTAAGTTTTAGTTCCCTCCTACAAAGTTGTTTGTGTGGCAAAGAGGGGTAAGGTACCCTTTCTTTGTTCTGAAGGTTCACTGGAGTGAGAGTTCAAATTCAGACCTATGTAGAAATATGTCATGTGTACTAAGAAACATTTTGCAGTTTTTGTTATATAGATTGCTTTTTTCATTTCAACTACTTTTTCCTTTAATTTAATTTTTTTAAGCCAGTGTTCTCATGATGTGCAGCTAAGCGTAAATGAGTGAAACAGAGAAAATTAATGTCAGTTCTGCCAATGCTTACCTTGTTTGTGCAATGCTTATCAGTACATAAACTGGATTAGTGGGCCACACAGGAAGCAGACAGAACACCTGTAGAATACCTGCAGCTATGGTGTCTTTAAAAGTGTGAAGGTCAAAAACAGTGCATTATTGCAATTTTTGCTTTCCATCTCGGAATGTCGCTAAGATGTGTTTCACAGCTGTTAGCAAGATTCCCCAACAACTGCAGTCATGGAACACCTGCAGTCAGCCAATAACTGAAATTGGATGTATTCAATTAATTATGTTGGTCACTGTGCAAACATACTCAGCAGCATTGTGTGACAGTTAACACTGGGAACTTAAGAATGAGTAAGATTTTATGGAAATATCATGTAACTAGACCGTTGGCAGCAAGTATAGATGTAGCGCTGGAATACAGATGGTCCTAGTTTCTAGTTCAGACTGTTAAACCTATTTTTTTACTGTTGTGACAGTGTAGTTAATAGCAGTGAACAGAAAAATAGACAAGGATTATTTCAACATTCTTGTGGCAACAGGTATAAGTGTAGAACTGGAATGCACACAGTTGTGTGTTCTAATACAGGATATTCCAGACATTTTTACTGTTGTTCCAGTTCCCATTATATTCACCCTCACTTATAACACTTTAGATAGTGGAGCAGATATGACTTATGTATACCCTCTTATTGTGTTTTCAGATGTATGACTGAATACTGTCTACTATAGTTATATAAGTATACCTCTGCTATCTGGACTTGCATGACCTTCAAAATTACATAAGACACATACACAGCTGGATGTATATACAAGAACCCTGTCAATTCACACGCATACATGTGCAACATCTTAAACTGTCAGCTGTATTAATGAATGATTCCTGACTGTGTCTGACCAGCACTTCTTCTGTTAGATGGAAAATCAACGTTGTCGAAGAAAATGTTTTGTCCCTCATGCCAACGTTTGAATCTCACACATTAAACATCAATTTTATCAGTATATAGAGCAAAAACAAATGTCTCAGATCATGACATTTATGTCCTCAGTGCATGTCTGCAAACTTATCTCACCTAGCAGTTACCTCCCAATTTTCAATGTATATTTCCAAGCTACAGCAGCAACAGATGCCCCTTATACTAAGGTCAAGTGTCAGATTAACCTCACTATTTCAAGTATTTATGTCATCTCTGCTTGGCACTGCTGCTCTTATCTTAACACCTGGTAAATGCAGTTGGCATTGTTGCTCTGGTTTGCACACTACCAGTAAGTGCAATAACTGGAATTGGGGGGGGGGGCAATTTTCCATTGCTCTAGGTCAGGTATTAGACATGGCTGGAGTTAGTGGGGGAGCTGCCAAGTTTAGTTCACAGAGGTGAGGTGTCCAGAAGTCCAGGATATGTTTATTGGATTCCTGGTAAAGCACCACAGCCAAAGGCTTCTTCAGGGGGGGACTATTCTGACTCCCGGTACAAGTCTAAGGCATGGAGTAGTTTAGCTCAGGCTGTGTCCATTGCTAATTTCATCCCACACACTGGAGAACAGTGTAGTCATCTATTTAGTGACCTACATAGGTGCAAAAGAGATACCCTCCACTGTTGGTTGACTGAATTTGAGACTGCGGACATCCCACAACTGTGTAATAAGATAATAAGAGAGAATTTTTAATACTTAGAAAACTAAATGTAGGCAAGACTGGTATGCGTAATGCTCTTCTGTTCTTTTCTGTTCTTTCCCCTGCTCACACCAACATAGATTTCAACAGACAGGCTCATGTTTCTTGACTGGAGAGACTGAGGGAAGGAAGTGGTATGTATACAGCACAAGAGAAGTATTATTGTAGCTTTAAAAGTTAAAGGCAAGAGTTTTTTTATATACAGTTGTAGCAAATTGAGCATGCATATCTTAACTGTAATAGCAAGTATGAATGCATTAGTCTGTAGCACAAAGCTACTTTAGGAGTCAAATATAAGACTGTCGTTACAGGTTCAGGCTTCAAATACCACAAGTAACAAATATACAGTACTGTATTTCTTTAATAAAAACGTAAAGCTTGTTGCTTGTAGAGTGTTAAGGTTTTATTACTGCACTTGAATAATTAATTCATTTTGCATGGAGCTGTGTCACATGGGTTTTAGTTTGAATGGTATTAATTGAGTTATGATTGAACTGTTAGTTACTTACATACTGAAGAAGGGCTTTTGCCTGAACGTTTTGTGTTCTTTGACTGTGTTCTATAAATAAACCATCAAAATCTGCCAGTGTTTCCAGTGCCTGTGTTTTTTGTTTCTTTAGAGTTCTCAATGATATCTGCATGGGGATTGTGTACAAACCCTAGACCAGTTGAGGATAGTACGTATGCACTGTCTTACCTTCATCCAGGCCTATCACATAGAACCAATGGGCTGTGACAACATCACAGACTACCTATCACAAGACACCTGTGTCTGAGGAAGTTTAAAACTTTTAAACAAAAGCGCTTACATATATTTGTTTTTGGCGGTGTTTTTTGGTGTTTTTAAAGTTTGTTATTTGGCTGTATAAGTTTCGTTTCGTTATTAAATTGGATTTATTCATCTGGCTGGTGACTTTTCGTTCATATTTGTTCATCAGTTTGGTCGTTCTTTATCATGTCTACATACAGGTATAGCACTGTCCCTCCTAATACCTCCAACTGATGTTACAGTATCAGGACAGTGTGCGTGATTACTCTGATAGAGTGTGGACATGTCATAATACTTGTACAAGTTTGTTTGTATAGAATCATCTCTGATCACTCTGAATCACATATTTTATAGCAGAGGCATGGGATTACTGCTGGTATTATTCTGATATTGTCCATGATTTTTTTAATGTTGTCCATGAGCCTTTACCTTTGTCCCACTTGCTGGAGACCTCTGCTGAGATTACACTCATATTCAGGCAAATCAATTTGCACAGCTTCACAAAATCCACTCTACTCCAATTTTACGTCAGATTCCTGATAGGTATCCTCTGCATTATTCATCTAAGGATGCTTATCTCACACAGGCATCCTCCACATTGTTATGTCATCTTGTGTGAAAATCAGATAATACACATTTTCACTGTGTAGTGTACACTGTACATATGTGATTGGTGTTGCTGCTACAACTGTCTTCCATTGACATGCTCTCATTTGCTGTACATTAAGTTGTTTCACCTGTCATACTTCCCTATGTTCATTCCTACAGTTCAACAGTGTGTCCCTATTAATTACATATGCTTTTCCTGAGTGTTTTTTTTTTACATGGCAGTCCATGTACCCTTATTGATCATTTACACAACTTCAGTATAGAATACAGGAATGGGATTTCACAATACCCTGCAATGTATACCATGTCTTTAACTGTGTTTGGACCATATACATGACTCCCATACCTCTCAAATGTTCAGCTTTTCACAGAATGTCCAGACTTTTGCCTTGTATATCTTTTGGAGTGCTCCTTATCAAATTTGTGTTTTTCTGCCATGTCACTGGGATGATCTCAGGACTGATGTGACTCAATAATTACATACATTTCAGTTTCAGACACCAAATCATTCAGAAAATATATCTTAACACAAACCCTTTGTTATTCTAGCACACTTCTAAACAGCAAATATAAAATCAGAACCTATTTCTGGGTCATTGTCCCCCCATTAGGTTAGGCTTTGTCCAGATGCCTTGCACTAAGAGATTGAGAGATATTAACACTATTATCTACTAAGCCCTGGTTATCATTGTGGTATTCTGTGTAAAACCGTGGACCTTCTGTGCTCTGACTTAAACAGGATTTCTACGCATGTTGACTTACACAGTTTCCTGGCCGACAACACTCAGCCATGAAACCATGCATATTTACACGTAAGTATGGTGCGTGGAATGAACATGCAATGAGCACTGCTGCTCACCATGCATCACCATCCACATATGTAAACTCTGTGTAAGCTTCACATGAAGCCTACATGGAGTTTACTGAATCCCAGGGTTGGACATTCATGATCTGTGGCAAGAAAAATGGAATTATTTTAGGAAGAAAACCAACCCTGGTGTGAGGTTAATTAAATTGGGGAGGGGAGTTGCTTAAGTTAGCAATTTCTGATAGAGGTACAAGACAAAGCTAGATCAGTAGGAAATCACAGTCAAAAGATTGCAAAAGGGTATGCAAAATGTTTAGCATCATATAAAAAATAATACCATCAATATCAATCTCAACATCTGAAATTAATCAGGTCAGGAAAAAATATATTTTCTGCTGTCTGTCTGCTACAGGTCACTTGTTTGTGGGTGCATAGGTTATTGAATTTTCTTTTTTTTAGATGCAAAAATGTATCAGTTTAGGTTTATCCCATCCTTTCTGCAGAATGTGTGGAAAATATAAATTATGAGTGTGGGGGGAATAACCTTTGATCAGCTGCCACGTACTCATAGGTAGTTACTAGACATGCAGTCCAAGAAACCATCAAGGAGCATAGCCCAAATTCCCAATTGTCCCAGTGCATTCTCTGGTTAAGTGATGTGTTGAAGGTTGCACAATAGGTAAATGAAAGTAGAACTATTCAAATGCTGTACCCAGAGAACAGGAAGCAGTTCATTAACAAATCAGAACTTAAGGCCTCTGCACTAACTGCCAGGTAAAGCTGAATATACCTGTCAAGTAACAGTGCTAAAAAAAAAAGAAGTTGAAAATAATTACAAAATACATGAAATGAAAAATAGAAAATGGTAAATTTTCAGAGCTTGTTCAGGAGGGGTATTTCTACTGCATATGCAGTCCACACACCCCAGTAAACTAATTATACTAACACCTAGTACTTTCGTTTACAGGAAACAAAATATTCCCTTTACTGCAGAACTGTGCAGCCTGAGTTAGTATGGATTTTTCAGGGGGTATTATGATGCAACTCTTAGATTGGGGTGGTACAGGTATGAATAACTCTCTTACAAAGGAACTGCATTTTGTTTACTTTGAACACAATGTGACATCAAAATTAACATTATATTAATATAAAGATATCGAATTATTGCATTTTAAGTGCACTTTTTTTTACTGCTTGAATAAATAAACTGTTCTGTTTATATTTTAAGTATAATATCCTTGCAGCTGTTGGTACAGTAGAAGGAAGTTGTAGGGCATATATTAACAGTTATAAAACATACTGTAATCAGCACTAGGTAACGTAGGCAGTCGCCTAGGGACTGATGATCGGTTAGGGGGGTGAAAAAGGTAAAAAAAAAGTTCTTTAGTTTTTTTGATTGGATTCCATTCCAGCAATTTAGACCTACTCAGTACCCACCTATTTCAATGAATAGTATCTCCTCAGTTGTTGAAGCATGCCACACTCATGGTACCTTGCTTTGTTTTGGTAGAGAGAGGCTGGCTTTTTCCATTCTGGTAGAAGGGTGGGGGACATGGTCATGTTCCACTATTTTATTTTCCACATTGCCACTTTTTCAACATGTTTTCTTCAGGTCTACTTGTATGGTATACCTGTTTAAATGTCCCATCTTTCTTCTGTACAGACAGACAAAGACTACTTATCCCCAGCTCCCTACCCATTTTGGTCTCTTCTTCCCATCCTCCCAACCAACTTAACAATCTCTCACTCTAGTCAACTCAGCAGCAGGTAATACTAGTGTGTTTTCATAGCTAGGTACTAGGCTATCTGCCCGAAGGCATTTATAAGCCTAGCCAGAATGTGTTGGCTTCGCCGCCCCCTTAGATTAGTTCCCTGTGCCTCTGTCCAGCAGAGCCACTGAAGTGATCCTGGGGTAAACTTTCTGTTTCCCATCCACTCGTCAAGGTTTCTCATGAAGAGTGTTAGTGAGGAGCTCTACCTAATGTAGATTGGAATCTTGTTCCAAAGCATGGGAAGTCTCTGGGACAGAACTCTATCCCTCCAGCATGTCCTATTTATTGTTGTGGTGAGGTTTAGATCCCTAGAGCATGTGGCTCGAGGGGATAAGGTTTTCTTTAGATGGAGCATGTCCATCAGTTCTGGGTTGGACATGGCCTTGTATGTCAGGCAGAGATCACCTCTGAATAGGTGGTATGCAACCGAGTACAGCTGAAGTTTCTTCAGTTGAGCTGCATAGGGCATCTGTTTGTGGCCAGTGATCCTCTTGGTGAAGTACTTCTGTGGTCTTCCCAGCTGTTGCAGGTATCTTGTAAGGTACATCCCAAATGGGGTGTTGTACTCTATGATAGGTCTGACGAGTGATGAGTAGAGGGGCACAATGAGCATAGGGCATCTGTTTGTGGCCAGTGATCCTCTTGGTGAGGTACTTCTGTGGTCTTCCCAGCTGTTGCAGGTATCTTGTAAGGTACATCCCAAATGGGATGTTGTACTCTATGATAGGTATGACGAGTGATGAGTAGAGGGGCACAATGAGCTCTTTTGATCTGGATGCAAACCTTTTAGTGATAAGGTGGGCCACGTAGAAGGATTTTCTAACCACTTTGGCAATGTGATTATCAAAGGAGAGATTATTATCTAATTGGGTCCCCAGATCCCTTATTACGTCTTCCGTATTTAGGGGACTACCACCTATGTGGTAGTTTGTGGGTACTTTGTTTTTTCCAAAGGAGATGACTATGCAATTTTTGACATTTAGCTTGAGGCCATGATTTTGACACCAGGTATCTGTCTCAGTGAGACCCTTTTGGAGGATGTCTGTGTCAGCTGGAGAGTCAATTATAGCCCCTAGTTTGCAGTCATCTGTGAACTTGGTCAGCCATGGTCCTCCTGTGCTTGCCTGTACCTCTGAGAAGTATATGCCGAACAGGAGGAATCCTAGGACTGAGCCGTGGGGAACGCCACTTGTAACCGGTATAGAGCCAGACCTAGCTCCCGCAACTCTTGCCATGTGGGTTCTGTCCATGAGCCAATTGGCAACCCAGCTTGTGATGTAGGGTTTTATGTTCAGGCTGGTGAGTTTGTCTATAATACCAGAATGGGGAATGGTGTTGAAGGCCTTTGCGAGGTCTAGGTAGGCTGTGTGTACCACCTTTCCCTCATCTATAACCTTGGTAGCTGTCTCAAAGAAGTCCACCAGGTTTAGGAGGTATGATCTGCCCTTAACAAAGCCAAACTGGGTAGAGTCTAGTGTTTGGAGGTTCCCAATGTCTCTGTTAATGAGTTCCATGATGATGCTCTCTATATCCTTGCAGACCAAGCTAGTCAGGCTTATAGGGTGATAGTTCCCATGGTCTGTTGTGGCTCCACCTTTGTGGAGCAGAATAACCATTGCTGTGCACCACACTATGGGTACATAACCTGTGGAGCGGCTGAGTTTGAACAGTGTGTTTAGGTGAGGGGTTAGTTTGTCTTTGAGCTTGTGTAGGATGCAGCCTGGGACACCGTGCAGTCCTGTTGATGCTGTATTTTTGGCTTTGGACAGGGCTGTTTTAACCCAAGTGTTTGTGATTTCAGGGGCTCTACATTCTTCTCGTATGGTTATGGTCCTTTTTGGGGTGAGAGGGGGGTGAAGTTTGCGCTGAATCTGTCTGCCAGGATGTCGGCGATATCAGTCAGTTCAGTGTATTTTGTGTCATTCTGCACTAACTCTGATCAGATCTGAGCATTGCCACTTAGATTCTTGACATAGCTAAAGAATGCCTTGTGGTTATCTTTGGAGTCCTTGGCAATTTTTCTTTCGAAGCTTGCCTTGGATGATTTAATGAGGGATCATAGTTTCTTGCTGATACTGATCAGGGATGTTTTTCCTTTTGGTATTTTACTTTTTTCTGTACTAGTTTCCTCCTCCTATTGTATAGCTTGTTTATGGCAGGAGTCCACGAGACTGGTTTCCTTTTCTTGGAGGAGTGAGTCTTGGTTTTGCTTAGGATATCACGATTCATGCATTTTTGTAGGTGCCCGTAGAATGTATTAGTAAAGGATTTTGCAGCTTGGACAGGGTTATCCTTTAGTGTGGGGGCTTTGAAACTTTCCACCTCAGTCTTAAGTAATGTGAAATTTGCTTTTGAAAAGTTTTTCACGGTGGTTTCCTTGTCTGGGGTTGGGAGCAGAATGTAGATATCCAAAGTGATTTGTTTATGGTCAGATCTAACCAGCAAGGGGAAGACCTCCGGTGTGGAGCACCGGTCACCCATGTTGGTGATGACTAGGTCCAATATGTTGTCACCTCTGGTGGGAGTGTTGACCAGTTGATCCAGGGTGTTTGAGTTTATAAATTCTAGGAAATGTTGGGCAAGGGAGTTAGTACTTGAGTAGTTCTCCCAGTTAATGTTTGGGTAATTGAAATCACCCAATATTAGGGTGTTTGGTAGAACCTTTATATTTCCCAGTATATCCAGAAATGTGGAATGGTGGTCCTGGGACATGGTGGGTGACCTGTAGCTGGCTACAATTTGAATTGCAGTTTTGCCCATTGTTAGTTGCATGTGGATGATCTCTGAAGCATCGTGCTGTGCCACTAACATGGAGGTGTGGGTATCCTTGATGAATATGGATACGCCCCCGCCTTTTGTATGTCGGTCCAGGTTCTGTGGCCAAAATGTATGATAGAAGTTGTAGCCTGGTAGTGCTGGAGTGCTCTCTGAAACCTTAAACCAGGTTTATGTTAGTGCACATATATCAATTTTTTCCATACTGTGGAGTGCCTCGAGTACATGCATTTTGAGGTTTAGACTTCTGGCATTGAGTAGCATTACCCTCAGTTTTTGTTACTTGTGCTATTTATGGTGGTGGGTTTGTCTTTTGAGCCTTGCCTAAAAAAGGCACTATGGGGGTGGCAAGAGCCTTGGCCAGTATTTGAAAGCCTAAGGGTGACAGGTGCAAGCCACCTCTAGCAAAGCAGTGTGGCTTGTTGAGCATGTCATCCCAGGCGGACAGACACTGGATCCCCTTTGAATGACACCAGAAACTTAGCCAATTGTTGAAATTGATATTTTTTTCTTTATACCCTGGTATCATTCTTTGTGAGGGCAGGATGCTACTCAGGGTCAGGGTCATACTGGCCTGGGCTATGTGATCAGAGAGCTCTTCCGTGTCTCTTTTCATGTAGTCCAGGGAGGTATGGCTAAGGTCATTCACACCAACATGGACAATGACAGAGTCATATTTGTACTTGTTCTGGAGTGACCTGAGTGCTTGTGTTATGTGGTGGAGCCTGGCACCCGACAGGCAGCTAACAGTAACCTTCTCCTTATTCAGCGTAGTGAGTGGGGCATCAGTGTGCCTGACTATAGAGTCACCTATTACTAGTATGTTGGGTATGTTATTTTGCCTTAAGGGCTGTGAATGCATGGCACACCGGTTTTGTGAAGTATGTGTTTCATGATTTGTGTTGGGGGGGTGGAATTTGCTTGGATGTCTGCTTTGGAGGTCTCTGTTGCTTTTGCAGATGTTTATTTCGAGCCTCAGAGTATGTTTTCATGTATTTATGTGTATTTTTTGCCGGTGCTGGTTTAATGGTTCTATGTGAGACTGGTGGTGTGATGCAAGTATTTCTCTTCTCCTCTTGACTGTCTGATCCAGCCTTGATTTGAGAGAGCTTATCCTCCAGTTTGTCTGTATAATTGCATCTCTCACATCTATTAGTGTTTGGTGGTAGGAGGAGAGGGTTGTCTGTGTACATGAGGCAGTTGTAACATTGCCTCAAAATGCCCAGATTCGTCTGTTGGACTGGAGAGTACACCTGAAACTGTCCTTTGGACATGCCTGGATAGGTACAGTGAACTGTTTTACTGAATGGCTGATAAGGTCGAATACACAGCCTTGTCCTTTTGTACAGTATAGGAGGGTCTAGCGCTAGGGTTTATAAGTACTTGCTAGTATAGGAGGGTCTAGTGCTAGGGTTTATAAGTGTTTGCTATGAGTTTTGAGCAAGTGTCAGGCTGAGAAATGAATGGCTTGAGTGCTTAAGTTGAATGTTTGTCTAGTTCCAAGGGAAAAAATTGAAGAGGATATTTGTGGAGCCGGGAATAGTTATACCCTAGCTAACCGTCACTGCCCAGTGCGCAAAACCGGGCAAATGTGATATTTATAGCAGGGAAATGAAAGAGAAAGAAATTAGCCCAAAAATGGCCAAAACAATACTAATTTCTGGGCTGAAACCACTCCTCCAGGGACAGATAGGCTGCTCAAAGCTCCCCTCTCTCACAAGTGAACAGAGAAACTTCCTTCTATCCAGTTAAGGTATGGGCAAACACAGAGATTTGTAACAGAGCCCTGAATTCAGCACTTAACCTGAAAACTGGACTATACTAGCTTAGAAGGGTGGGAAACAAGTATTTTTTTCTTTCAGAAAATAAATCAGATACAATCAAAAAATGCTTTAAATGCACAGAAAAGGATACTTATTGTTATATATCTCTGATCAGAGTTGTAGTCAATGCTCCTAGTAATAAAGTAGGAAGAAACACAAATACAGAGTTTATATATATATATATATATATATATATATATATATATATATATATATATATATATAAAATAATAGAAAACTAACAAAGTGATTTAAACAAGTAACCCAATTAACCAGAAAAAAAATCAAAACTGAGCCCTGTTCTGGCAGTCTTCAATCAGACAAGTTCTAACTGCACACTCATGCTGCTAGGGTGCACTTACTGGTTGCCCCGCAATAAAAAAGAAAGAAAGAAAGTTGCATACCACCAACAAAGTTACTGCCCGAGAGACGTAAGCAAGACAACTATTAAGGAAGTGCTGATGAGAACTGACCAAGCCAGCTCGGCTGTCCACAGTACCTAGAGGGCTCCATAACTATCTAAGTAGATGCCAGATTGGCCAGGCAGCTAAAAATGTAATGTGCGCATTGCTTTGCCTCAGCTCTCCTCTCTGACAGACTGACCAACAGCAGTCAAGTGTTTTGTTTCTGTTTCCTGCTATTTGTTTTGTTATGAAAAAAAAAACATACATGGCAGTTAGCATTAGCAGCACAGAAAGGCTGTACTGTGTCCCCAATACCTCCTAAAACTGATGACTTTTGGAGAGATGGTAAATTACACAATAAATAATGAGAAATAATTAGCTATATCTGTTTTTGACTTATGAAAATGTATATGAAATCACTCATTCTGTCAGTATCTCAAGTTAATAGTGCTTATATTTTAAAACTGTCCCTGAATACCCATAATTATTTTAGGATTTGCCCTTGATTTGTTGAGAGCTATGGCTGGTGATTGGCTGATGACTTTTGGAGAAAAGGTGGTGATTTACATGTTATAAATAATGACAGTAATTAGAGTTATAGACTTCTTTGTCTCAGAAAATGTATATTCACTTTTTCTTATTACGTCACTATCTCAGTTAATAGTACTAATATTTTAAATGTCCCTAATTATTTCTGGGTTTGTCCTTGATTTGTTGGTGACTGCTGAATACAAAAATAAATCCTGAAAGTTAAAATAGGTATTACTGTGGACTCATTCATTCATACTCTTCCACTCTCAACTCTCAAAAAATATCATACGTCTTGCACACTCCCTCTACACACACACACACACACACACACACACACACACATATATATATATATATATGGATTCACTTTATAATCCCGAAATTCTGAAATACCGAATTTCAGAATATCGAGATCATAAAGCCGAAACACCACAATACCGACTGCCCATAATCGCGAAATTCAAAATCCCGACACTTACATACATGCACTCACATACACACAACTGTCTCCCACACACAAACAAAACTAACCTATTTAAATATTCTAACTCCGAGACCGCACAATCACACACACAAAGGCAATTCACACCCACACATTTCACAGCCCCATGCACACACACATCACAACCAGAACACACACTAACATACACTACAGCACATAATCTACACACTCATACAAATTTACCTGCACTTACATCCATTCATACACCGCAACACCAGAAGCTCCGAACTTCGGTATTTTGAATTTTGCGCTTCTGGTGTTTCGTGATTCTGGGCATTCGGTATTCTAATCTCGGTATTCTGAAATTCGGTATTTCGGAATATCGAGATTATGAAGTGAACCCATATATATATATATATATAGAGAGAGAGAGAGAGAGAGAGAGAGAGAGAGAGAGAGAGAGAGAGGCACATGCACACACACACACACACACACACACACACACACACTCACACACACACACACACACACACATATATATATATATATATATATATATATATATAAAGAGAGAGAGAGAGAGAGAGGCACATGCATACACACACACACACATATATATATATATATATATATATATATATATATTTATAGATATATATATAGAGAGAGAGAGAGCGGCACATGCACACACACACACACACACACACACACACACACACACACACACACACACACACACACACACACAACACAGTCCCTGTCATACCTCTCAACCTCTTAAAGCCAGAAGTCTGGACAAAGCCTAAAATAATGGGGGAACAATGGTCCAAAAATAGGGACAGATTTTAAATATTGCTATTATATAGTTAAAAAGGTGAAGAAAAAACATGTTCAGTCTCACCACAGAAAAAACGGCAAAACAAGTCCCAAAGTATGATAAAAACTTTAATGCAGACAAGCGCTTTTGCGTATGGAATATACGCTTCTTCAGATCATAAAAACAAGTGAAACTGAGCAAGTTTTTATACGATATCAACATGACTTAATTGAATCAAATCAAATTAAATCAAATCAATCAAGCAATATACAATCAGTAATTGCCTAGCTGCTCAAGCGTTAGTACAAAATGCTTACTCTAATTAGCCATATACAAAGCAACGTACATAAAGCATTCCCCAGATATTCCTTAAATAACAAAGAAAATATCAATCTGATAAAATACAAAAACATAGTGTTATTCACATTGTTATAAAGTATATGTTTTTATATATACCATGTAGCTAAGGAAATACTTTCAACAATCCATCATGTCAAAAACTGCAATATTCAGTATATGAATGAATATTTAAAAGTAAATAAATAAATAAGCAACATTAATAAATCCAAACATTTAAATAAACAAATATCTAAGTATTATATCAATATAATAACCATCATGAAATTCATATATATCAGCATAAATAACAAAAATATATATATAGCTGAACATATTCATTTACAATCAAAATTCATGTATATGTATATAAGTAATTATAAATGAATACTACTAAGGGAATCAAACACTTTATGAGTATAAAAACGTATTGTTCTGAAAACATATTATAACTGCTTTCAAAATCTCATAAAAGTGTATGTATGAAGTAAGTACAAAATATATAAACATAGATATAAATGCAAATATATGAATATATGAATTAAAACACACCTAAGGTATGTATATATAAAATCCAAACAGAACATAAATGTGACAAAAATACTAGTAATCACTATAAGCATTACCTCTAAGCAATATTATTTACGTGAAGCTAAAAAGGACCTAATAGATACATGTGTATTGAGTCCCGGTGGATAATGGGCTCTTAACTTAAAAATCCATTCTAACTCCCTTTGTTCCAGGTGGCTCATGTAATCTCCACCTCTACTACCTGAACTAACGATCTGTAAAACCCTGAATGAAAAAGTGTGACCACTATTCATGGAAACATGTTTTGCTAGTGCATTGAGTTCATTCTTACATCTAATGTCGTAAAGATGGTTGTATATTCTCTGTTTAAGCTTCCGTTTCGTCAGTCCTATATAAAACACGGCACAATGATGACAGGTTGCTAAATAAATCAACCCAGATGTTTCACAAGAAGCATAGAACTTTGGTTTAAATGAACAGCCTAATGTAGGATGTATAAATTCCTGTTCAGTTGAGATATATTTACAATAATTACATTTCCTGCATGGAAATGTACCTGTTTGCTCCAAGGTCATAGTATGTATTGAGGCATTGGTTACCGGATTTGTACATAGTATCATTTTTAAAGTTTTATTGTTTTTATAAGTAAATCCAGGGGTATGTCCAACTATACTAGCTGTCCTATCATCAATGGTTAGTACGCCCCAGTTCCTACTAATAATATTCCTAATGGCTGTACTATCGTTAGTATAAGTTGTAATAAACCTTAACTTTTCCATTGAACTGTTCTTATAATTATAATTGTTGCTACCATCATAACATTTATGGATGGTCATATATTTCAAACCCTGATCATCTCCAGTAACCTGAGCCCTTATTTTCTTGACCATATGAACATCATAACCTCTATCAGCAAAAATTTTCTCCATGTTATCCAATTCTATCATAAGATCTTTATCATCCCTACATAACTTCATCAATCTATTGAACTGACTTTTTACTATTCCTTGAAAAACATGGCGGGGATGCATACTATCGTATCGCAATATAGCGTTCTTCCAGCATTCCTTTCTGTGAAGAGTAGATATCAACCTACCTTCTTGAATGCTCAAACAGACATCAAGGAAACTGACTGATTCATATGAGGTATCGAATGTAAATCTAAGAAAACTATTGGTAGTTTCCAGATATTCCATTAATGACTTAAATTCTATTAATGTACCATTCCAAACGATCAAGACATTGTCCACAAAATGCCTATAAATCAAGGCTTTACTAAAAGACTCGTGTGAAGAGAAATTCTTTCTCCCATTGATAGACCACCATTGTGACGAACAGTCTCCGTTGGAAGGAGCAGTTTTATTTGCTATAGTTAAAAAGGTGTTAGATTAACAGGCTTAGTAGGATTAGTGTTAGCATGCATTTTCTGAAGGATATGAGGTCTGAAACTCAAATACATGCAATCATTTTGTGACTTCAGTCTTTAATGATTTGCCAGAAAAACACAAATTTTATGGGGAAATTACCAAAAATATGAGGCAAAAATCTGAACATTTTGTGTAACTCTGTACAGTTGAGAGGTATGGTCCCTATACCTGTCTCTACCCTCCCCATGTTTCCCTCACCACATAATACTTTAATGTTATTACAGCACACATGTATTATAACCTGGTGACTAGTGTATTCCCCACCTTTGATACCTTTTACAATGTCAGTGCCAATATGGCACTTTAAAGAATAATCCTGGTGGTGTAGTGCTTCCCTCACCCCCATCACCATAATGATATGTGTGTCATTACGACACTTATCCCTGGTGTCCATTAGCTCTTCCCTACTCCTGATCTGTACTATCGCTGGTGCCATTACAGCACTTTAGAGTTTATTTGGTGGTTCCCCCCATCCCTGTTATGCTGACTTGTGCCTTAGGGCACATTATGGAGTAAATCGTGGTGTCTGATGTATCCTCCCACCCTTGATCCCCATTGTAAAACTGGAACCATCACGGCACTTGAAGAATTCCCTTGTATCTAATATATCCAGCACCTCCCCACCCCCAGTCATACATGCAGAATATCCATTTACCTGTAGGTGAATGGTCTTTGACCACTCTAAGGAAAAAAATTAAATGCTTACAGTACTGAACCAAATGCAACTTCAGCTATATTTTTTTGCCAAAATTGTATTCAATCTTAAGCCTTTTGGTCATATATACTAAAGCTCAGTTTGACTCTATACTGAACAAGACCAAATATGAGAGCTGTGTGCTATTGTTTCTGCAGAAATCATTTTTCATTAAGTGGTTACAATCAGTGGTTGAACCATTACTAGTATTACTATGTGTTTATGAACCTTTTGCTGATATTTTTGTACATTTTCTCATAGGTCTAATTCATTGATATTACACACGTATATTTGCCATTTGTGTAATGTATGAAATGCTGTTGCTGATGTTACTGACCATACCTGAGTAATTTATTGTAGCTGAGGCTTTTTTGCTTAACACTCCAGCCTTGGTCACAAATTATAACTAACTACATAAACAATCATCCATTATGCATATTATCCTCTTATTGTCTAGATATACTGTTAAACTAATGATGGCGCTATTGATGGTGTTATATAGCATCACACATATTAGGGAATACCGAGCTGTCTCCTTAGCACAGAACGGTGATGCCCTGACTGTAAGCCAGGTGGAACAAGTTTGATAAGGGGACTGGGCTGTGGGGGGGTGACTGTCACCAGAGGATGGGATTAAGAGGCTGATGCTGGATTACTCATCTGAATGGGAAGGACAGCAGTTCAGTCTCCAGAACAGCAGGAGACATGTAATGGTGGCTCAGTGTAGCTAATAAGATGATGTGGAGGTGGTGGTGGGTAATGTGAATGTTCATCAAACAGCAGCCACTTTGTTTCCAGAATTCACGATCAGGTAAAGAAGTGTTCATGGCATTTGATTCAGTGTAGTGGGAATTTGCACACCTACAAAGCTGTGGCTCAGGAGATATTAGACTAAATGAAAATCCCTGCCTTCTCCTTAAGTGAATGAGGTACTCGGTGCTGGAGGACCAATTGTAAGCACAGGATGCATTCTTTGTTACCAAGTGACAGTCCATTCAATCATTCCTCACAAGAGAACAAAAGATCAGGGAAGTTGGTTTGATTACCTGAAGAAACATACCTAGAAAAAGAGTGGGATTACATTCAGCAAGCATTTTCCGAAACATAGACAAAGGTAGTTTAGTCCTGCTGACAATAAGGTGTTATATCCATCCTAACAGAAATAACACTGAACACCTGGATCTCAGCAAAAAGCAAGGCTGTGATTTCAATATAACAATCACTATTTATTCAAGACAGCAGTGTAACAGTAAAGGACTGGGCTAGCAAACATGGTGGAGAAGTTAAACACACAGTCTCAGTGCAGTAGTTTGTCATAAAGGATGTGCAATGCTTGTCACTAAATTAAACAATTAAACAGGCCAGCTCCACTGGCAAAGTGGGATAAAAATCTTAACTTTTTTGCAGTTAGACTGGCATGGAGGGATAAATGATTTATTTTTTCTCTAGATGACCTGAGTTTGTTTTGTGGCCTTGGCAATTTGTAGAACCTGATACAGGAAAGGCAGGAATTGAGTAGCAATTGCTGACTTACCCATTTCTGAGGTAGAGGCCATGGGTGGCCGATCTGTAGGACCCCGATCCTGATTTTCTGGTGTACCTTGCAGCCTTGCTCCACTTGCAGTAACAAGTAAGTGCATATATTTACTTTTTTTCATCCCCACAGGGATAGAGCTTGGGGGATGATATTTTACTCCTACAGACACCAACAAACAAGGATTAGCACCGATTATGTTAAGGTAAAGTACAGCTGAGGTGTTCAGGTCATACATTTGGCACAACCTAAATATTTTATGGCATTTCCTAAAAGCTATAGTTACTAGCAAGACTTTCCTCAAAAATGACCTCTGGCTCCACACTCAGAAAGGAGATAATTGATGAAACAAAAGACAATATTTCCCAAACACCACAACCAAGCATAATGCTTTTCAGTAACACTCCATTATCTGCCCCTTGTACTTCACAGCGCAAGCTAGTGTCATATACCACATTCTACTTTAAACCAATACGCAGCTCAAAGGCCTTGAAGTCGTCAGAAAAAAACTGATTGACATTACAACGCAGAGTTTCATACTGTCCATCCAATAGTATTACATCTTGGCAGTTAACTTCTTTGTAAACCCTTAACATATATAACAACAACACACTTACCTTTATGGCAATACTGTATAGCTTCAGACATGTACTTATCCCACTTGCAAAAGTCCATTCACCATCAGTGATTATCATCCAATTCCTAACACATGCCTTTTGTCCAAAATGCTAGAAAAGAATCATTTAGCATTAGCTGCTATACTATGACATAATACACAACATCCAAACAGACAGACAACATGTTTTTGTTCAAATTATAGTACACTACAGCTATGTTTTTCTTACAAACCAGATTTACAGTTACATGGATAATGGTATATTGACAGAGATAAAGGACAGAATATTATCCCAAAGATAAACATTCAGAAAAGGGGGGGGCGGTATTCCAGGGTGACTCTTTGCCACCAGTGTTATTTTGTCTTGCCCTTAACTCATTAAGCTTTCTACTTAACAGATTAGGTCACGGTTACAATTTGTCTCCTAGAAAACAACAAAATATAAAGACTTCTCATCTTCTTTTTGTGGGTGATTTAAAACTGTATAGTTCATCAGATGAGGAACCAAAAACACAGTTGCAAGTGGTCAAAACTTTCTCAGATAATATAAAATGTAATTTGTTCTTCATATTATAAATGAACAAAACCAGCATTTAAAGCAGGAAAGCTGCAGTATCAAGAAAATAGTCTGGGGCAGAAATGTGATATAAAAGAACTTGAGCAGGAGGGAGAGTATAAATATTCAGGAGTTGATAAAAGATTGACAGCAAAACATGAACAAATGCTAACAAAACCCAGTAAGGAATATATCAGAAGACTAAAATGAATACTGAAAACAGCCCTAACATCTAGGAACAAAGTCCAAGCTATAAACAAATTTACTCCTCCTATTCTAACTTACAGTTTCAGGGTGCATGACTGGCCCCAAAAAGTACTGGATCAGTTTCACAGGAAAACACGAAAAATGCTTCACACTTATAAAATGATATATAAAAATCAGTGTATACCAATATTACATATTCCTAGTTCTGAAGGAGTTATGTGCCTCCTTGAAATTGATTACATGTGTAGATCTGCAGTCGCAGGACTGAAAAAATATCTGCTGACCTCACCAGATCCAAACTTAATGAAAGTTTTAAAACATGAGGAGACCAATCTAAGATAACTTCCCTGCTTGATTTGGTAGGAGCATATTTGTGTTAAGATGGAATGAAAATCAAACCAATAGACAAAAATCAGGCAAGAAATGAATGTACCAAAAAAAAACAAAAGAAAAAATATGAAGAGAATGATCAGATGAGGAGGGAAGAAATGTGGAAAAAGCATACATATAGTTGCAAGTACAGATTACTACTGGAACAATCTCATGTTGATCAGGATCTGATGCATGAATAATTAAGGAGGGATGAATTTAAACCAAAAGATGAAATGTTAATATTGGCGGCCCAGGAGAGTGGACTAGTTGTTGTGTTACAAAGTCCATTGAACATATGGGAGAAACAGACAAATGCAGGTTCTGTAAAACAGAACTGGAGACAGTCACACATCTCGCTGCTGGGTGTGATACACTAATGACAGAGGGCCTGTATACTGAAAAGCATAATTATCTGCCAAGACTGTTTCATTGGGGATTGTGCAAACAATGAAATACTGATGTAGATGAGAAGCACTGAAAATGTAAGCCACAAAGCATTATAGAGAGTAATGATGTTTATATCACATGAGACTATCCATTACCAACAGTTCAAAAAAACAGAGGCGAGAAAACCAGTTATAATAGCACATGAAAACAAGACAAAAGTAGCATTGAGCACTGAAATTGCTACACCCAATGATTACAGTGTCATACGTATAGAGAGTCACAAAGTCATGAAATACCAGGATTTGCAGGCAGAAACAAGGTGTGAAAGATGGCTCACCGGATACTTCCAATAGTAGCAAGAGCAATGGGTCTCATAACAAAAAAATATTTACATATGCTACCAATACATGCAACTCCATATGAATTGTAGAAGGAGTCAGTTCTGGGCACATTCGGGTGCTGTGAAGATCACTTTAGGCTAATATCAAAGAGTGAAACAATACTAATTTCACAAACTTTAATCACACCTTGACAAAGGAATGAGGTCCATTCCCGCTATGGTATTACAAACTCAAAATACTTAAACAGGGACTATATTTTTAGGCCAAAAAAGGCCTTTAAAATGGTCAACCATAATTTGCTACTGCAGAAATTGCACAGCTGTGATTTCCCCACAGATGCATTTCAGTTTTTTTTAAGAACTATCATAATAACATACATTTCAGAGTAATTTATCCAGGCATTTAAACTAAAATAAAAAATAGCCATAGAAGGTGTCATTTCCCTATTTTCCTATTAGTTCTTTTCATCAGTTGTTTACCATTGGACGTATCTTGGATAACCATGTTGATTTATGCTAAGGGAAGCCTTAGTACTCTCACTTCATCCATGCAAGATGACTTTATGCTAATGTGGAACTGGCTTACATTTAAAAAAATGACAGTAATTGCAGATAAAGCTACGTCTATGATATCTGGCACATCTGTAAGTTTCAAAATCTTCAAACCTGTAACTATCACAGACCCAAGGGGAGGCCCTCTTTCTTGAACCGCCAATCAAAAATACTTCAGACTCATCCTGGAACAACCACTTTCTTTTACACTTCATGATGAAACTCAAGTTAAATTACTAGCACACAGGAAAACCTCTTATAAAATCTAAGGAGATCACACATAATGCTGATTTAAATAGCCTGCCCTACTCAACAATTAGTCGAACAAGAAAGATGTCATTTCCTGTTAAAAACATATGTCATTTCCTGTTAGAAAAAGATATCATTCCATGCTAAAAAAGTACCACCCCACTAAAATAATACAACTGAATTATTGATCCCCCAAAAATAGAGCATATGTTAAAAACATTACATAAAAACAGCTTTTAGTTTTAACATAGAACTAATAGAAATTTTATCATTGAACCCAGGTGTCACACATGCATTTAATGTTATTTGCCACTTGAGCTCTAAAAATTCAAGAAAATCATCGACAGGTCCAGCCCTTGTACCCAAGTCGACCTGCTCTAATAAAAAAAAAACTTGAAAAAGTGTGTGGGATATAATTTAATATGCTTAAATAAGGCATTGGTCTCCCTATGTTTGTTAATATCATAACTGTGTTGATAGATCCATTGTCTTAAAGCTCGGACAGTCTTACCCACATAGTAACAGTCACAACCTGTACAGGATACAACATATACAACCCCCTTGGTGTAACAATAGTACTTTTTATGTGTAGTGATTTTACCAAAATTCCTAAGTTTAATAAATTCGGCATCAATCACAAAAGAACACTGGGTGCATCTTCCACATTTGAAAGTACCACCTGGTCCAGATGCCACCTTTTTTCTTTCAACTAAACCTTTGAAAGATGTACACTTTTTGTACACCACCAGGGTATTTCAGCTAGTTTATTAATGATATTCTCATCATTATGAAACATATTCCAACAATCACATGCCAAATTTATTAAACTTAGGAATTTTGGTAAAATCACTACACATAAAAAGTGCTATTGTTACACCAAGGGGGTTGTATATGTTGCATCGTGTACAGGTTGCGACTGTTACTATGTGAGTAAGACTATCAACACAGTTATGATATTAACAAACATAGGGAGACCAACACCTTATTTAAGCATATTAAATTATATCCCACACACTGTTTCAAGTTTTTTGTATTAGAGCAGGTCGACTTGGGTACAAGGGGTGGACCTGTCGATGATTTACTTGAATTTGTAGAGCTCAAGTGGCAAATAAGGTTAAATGCATGTGTACCACCTGGGCTCAATAATAACATTTCTATTAGTTCTATGTTAAAACTAAAAGCTGTTTTTTATGTAATGTTTTTAACATATGCTCTATTTTTGGGGGATCAGTGGATCAATAATTTAGTTGTATTATTTTATTGGGGTGGTACTTTTTTAGCATGGAATTACATCTTTTACTAACAGGAAATGACATACTTTTTTTTTAGCAGGAAATGACTTTTTTAGCAGGAAATGACATCTTTCTTGTTTGACTAATTGTTGAGAAGGGCAGGATATTTAAATCAGCATTATGTGTGTCATGCAGTTCTGAAGCAGTCAATTTTATGTACTTTTGACGAAAGAGCTAAACTTTTATCGTGGTGGAATAAAAACGTTGAATCTTTATTTTTGGTGCAGTGCTCTTGGTTATTTACTCCATTCAGCTTTTTCTGGGTTTGGATATTTTTGTTTTTCAGAGTTAAGTGTTAGACATTCAACTCCCTCAGCAGTAGCCAAATAACAGTCTCTATATCACATGCATGATTGGTGTGGTAGAGGGATGCTGTTTGTTGTGATCACATGTACATAGTATGTATGGTTAATTATATATATACAAAATGTACTATACATTTGTATACACACTCTGCATAATTGATTGTTATGAAGTTACATTGGACTGAATTCAGAAAGGTTTCCATGAGGTGTAAGCTGGGCTTATACCTCACAATAACGACTTCCAGTTCAGAAGCAGTCCTACCACCATGCTGTACCATGGTGAGCTGTCTCTGTGGCCTACTAGATATACTAATGAGGGTGTTCTATGGCAGTGACCTGTACACATTAGCCATGTGCTTTCCCCAGAAATTCCTGCATTAAGGTACTTATGCAGGCAAGCAATTCAGGAAATCCCTCAGCTGCTTAAGTTGCATCTGTCATCCAAGTTAATGAACATAGCAAAAAGTTTATGTTCACCCAATCATGCTAAAGGTAGGAGCCAGAGAGTTTAGCATACAGGTAATATTAGTGTGTGTGTGCATGCATGTATGTATCTGTGTAGCTGTATGTCTGAGTGTATGTCAAGGTATGAGTAGTATAAGATGAGTGTGTTTGTGTGTGCATGCGTTTGTATGTGTTTCTTCAAAGATGTGGCAGTTGGGGGTATTTAGGGAATAGGAATGGTAGCAATATTTGTGTGTGTGCGTGTGTGCATGTGTGCGTGTGTGCGTGTGTGCGTGTGTGCGTGTGTGTGTGCGTGTGTTTGTGCGTGTGTGTGTGTGTGTGTGTGTGTGTGTGTGTGTGTGTGTGTGTGTGTGTGTGTGTGTGTGTGTGTGTGTGTGTGTGTGTGTGTGTGTGTGTGTGCTTTATAGGTGTGTATGTGTGTGAAGAGTGATTGAAGGCAGGAGCTGTCACAACAAGATGCATGGACTGCCAGTACTGACTAATGTAGAAAAGTACTGCACTCACTGTAGTTTTGGGAAATTCAGAGGCATGCAAAATTGATAACACGATCTTTCTTTATTGCAGCTAATATGTCTCTAAATCACGTTCCCACATCACTGAAACATTCTTTTTTGGTTAAACTCTTGCAACAGTTGGGAGGATGGCATAATGGTTATGATGTTTACATTGCAGACATAAGGTACAGAGTTTGATTCTTACATGGGGTAATTGACTAGGCTTAAAAAGGCAGTAAGTCTAGTACTAATCTATAAACCTGTTAGTGTTGGGGATCTTTCTGAATTCCCTAGAATTTCTGTGAAGCACTGTTTCTCTCAAAGTGCTGATAACTACTTCATTGATTGCACTGTTTTTTTACCTTTGCTGTTTTGAATGTTATTGTATACTGTATGTTCACATAATGAATTAACATTTTACTATATTTAGAATGCTCTGATGACAACTGAATGTAGTTTTTCATTGATTGTACTGCAACGTCTTATTTATACAGTTTAGAATGTTGATTTACCTTTTTGAATGTTCTGATAACAACTGAATGTGTTTTTAATTGACTGTACTGCAGCATTTATATTGTACTATTGTTGGCCACTTTGATCAAGATTGTGGATGAAAAGAAGACATAGACTGGTGCACTTAAACGGTGAAAACATGCTAAGTAAATAGAAGATTGTAGAAGCATTTACAAAATATTCCATCTTTCACAGAGAATGAAACCACCATTCTTAGCAGGTGTACTCTCAGTCCTAAGAAAAATGAATGGGTACAAGAAGGAAGCTTTGTTATCATTACCAGTGTAAGGGCCACCCAGAAAAAAATAATATTATATAAAGAAATACTTTTTTTCCCCATAAATTGTGTAAAGAGAGAAGACGAAGACGATGAAGGTTTTGATACAGGGAAAAATCTATAACAGATAATTTTCAATGGTTTAGGAATGTGAAGAAGAATCTGTAAGTGGCAGATGAAACATACCTTCTAGATACTCCAGAGTATTCAATGCCATACACTTTCATGCATTCTGTATATCATAGTTTTACAAACTTAGTATAAATTCAGACTCCAGTGCCCATTCCTTTCTACTCATTTGTGTACGTCCGCATTTTTCATCCACCTAAAGTAGCCTTTTCCTGAGCCACATCACCTCACAGAAATGACATGTGACATGAAGACTATAACAGAGGGTTGTCCTTCATAAAATTTGTATTAAACATTTCTCATTTCTCTACATAATGTCAGATGTTAGAAAAGCTAGAGCAAATTGTAATAAATACATAAACAAACAAACAAAGGGATAAATCCTGCCCAGATTAGAAACATTTTTGTTAGGCATAATTTCAATTTGATATCCTTGTAAATCAAAAATCCTCAAGCCCCTTTCCAGTATCCAAGATTGTTACTGTTTCAAAAATATTCTACACTGCACCCACCCTTCTTCCTTCCATTTCCTGATCCCTTCACCTCACTTCACTATCAGAATTTTAACTATTTACAGTATCACTGAATAAAGCAAGTTGTACCAGCGGTGGTGGTGCTGCTGTAGCGTTGTCGCCTCACAGTAAGATGCTGTCCGGTTCGATTCTCAGCTAGAGTGTCTTCTGCGTGGAGACATGCATGAATGAGCATACCTTTGTTGAAGGTTGTACATCAGGGCTGGTAACTCGTCACGTAAAAATCAACTACCAATCATTAGCGGACCGGAGTTTCGCTGTGGCAACCCCTAACCGGGAAAAGCCGAAAGACACAAACAAACAAACTGAATAAAGCAAGTTGTTAAAGCCATATGGTCACCCTGTGAGTGAAAAACCTGTCTCAAACACTTTTAAAAATAGATGTCTACTCTGCTGCACTACTGTTTAGTCACAGATTCAGAGAAAATACAGAAACTGCCTTAATGAAGCAAAGCAAAGCCCATTACACTCATTCCAAATACTTCTGTTACTATCTCCATCTACCAAGCAATGGCCCTCTTAACAACTACCAGCACACCTTCAGATCACAACACTGGAGCTTGCAAAGGAATCATAGGAGTTACAAGATTTATTAACATGTAACTCAAAAAACATGATATATTAACATGTAACTCAACAAAAATATAAATTATACTACTTTGACTACATAGTTTTTTTCAAAAGCTGTTAATTTTGGTCCATTCTCTCACTCTTACTCTACAGATTTTTCACAGGTAAGTGTTAATCCATAGAATTTTTTCTAGTTTACTAACTTGACAGTGTATAGAAAAGAAGATAATAGAACAATGATTTATCAAACCAGTCCTCCCTTATCCAAGAGGGTGCCCCCATGATTGATAATATACCATTGCTCTTTTCTTTCTTCATATGCAGAAATGTTCTGATCTGCCAAAGCTTGTACTGTTGTGGTACATCAACAATATTTCAGTTTGTTATTTCAGCTGTTCACCCTTCACCACAGTAAAATGACAGCAATCAAATATTATACTTTTCTCTGAATGACTGCTTAAAACAAATATCGTCTAATCCCTTTGCGACCAAATGCCAATGTACAATGTTTCCAAATAACTGTGACAACAATGATATAGCTCACTACTCCCCTTTGAAACTGCCCATCTTTTTAAGTACTTTAGAAGCTGATTTATAATAAATGCTGTATGTGAAAAGAAAGTTAAGAGTTGAGTGCTTGTTATTAACACTATGGGCATTACTATCAGAGGGCCCTATATCCAATCTATTCATAGTTCCGCCACTTAAAAGAGGCCTAAAATCCCCTGATTCTCTTTTGATCCTTACTTCATCGATGGTATCTGTAATTAATATTCCAGGATACCCCCAATTCAAAAACATTGTTTTTATATTATCACATTCATGCAAAAAATCATGATTGTCAGAAACCATCCTTGCAGCTCTTACGAACTGTCCCTTGATGATAAGGATAGCTAATAGTATAATGCAAGAAACTATTTGAATATGTGGGTTTCCTATATAATGTGGATTTTAATCTATTATTACCTCTGTCCTTACTAATCTTAACGTCAAGGTAATTTATTCTTCCATTCCTATGGTATATGTGAATTCAAGAAAATCCGTCATCGCAGTAATACTGTCTATGAACCTAGGTATCAGATCAATGTGCCCTTTCCAAATAAGACACATATCATCTTGATACCTAGTATACCAAGCTATGTGTTCTTGAAACATATGATTGTTAAACAACATATTACGTTCCCAAAAAGCCATTACGCTATTGGCAAAGCTGCCTCCACAAGGAGACCCCATAGCTATTCCTGTTTTTTGGAGAAAAAACTGACCCTTGAACACCAAATAATTATTGGATAAAATCAAATCTAGGATGGTCTCGACAAGATTAATGTTTGCATTATCTGCCTTTTTGTACAACATAAAATTCCTGGTCCATTCAATCCCTAGATGTTGGGGGTATAACAGTATATAAATCTTTAACATCTATGATCAAGAAAATATGCTCCTCATTATACTGTATTTGGTTTATAGTCTCCAAAAAACTCCAGGAATCCTTGCATATCTGTGGCTCATCCTGGATGAACGGTTTCAATATGTTGTCCACGTACTTGGCACAGGCAAAAGTGATGGAACCTCTCCCATCAACAATCGGCCTTAAGGGTGGATCAATCAGGCTTGTATGCAGTTTTGGAGAGCCATAAATGGCAGGAATTCTTGGGGCTGGCATAGTTAAGTATTGAAAGGTGTTGATGTCAATACTGCCCTCTATGAACAAGTCATCCAATGCCCCCCTAATGTTTTTATACACCAAGTTGACCTCATTTAAACAAGCATCTATATATGCTCCAGACTGCAAATAATTAAACATTTTATTCTCATACTGGTATTCATCTATAAATACCAGACCTCCTCCGTTATCTGGTTTCATAACTCTAATTTTACATTGGTTAAGAAGGGAGATGAAATCTAATTCATTTTTAGAGATGTTTAAATTTGCAGTTCAGGCATGTCTGGAAGATTCCAGCTTTGACCTCAGGTCAATTTCACACATTCTCTCAAACACATTCAATACACCATAAAGTGGTGGATTAAAAACACTTGACACCCTCAGTTTATTAAGAAGTGTGGAACTATTACCCATACTATAATTCAAGTTCAACTTTATTGTTTTAACCAAATCTGCCTTTTCATCAGGAATGAAGGACAGACCCTTAGAGAAGAACTCAGTCAATGGTTGATCAATTGTCAGGACAGTATAATTAAATATTTTGAAGTCCCCTTGTTGGCTCATGAAGATTTTTGGTCCTTCTACTGTTCATTGTATCACCTCCTCCGTTGATTACTTCGATGTCTTCTCTGCCCTTGGTTCCTGTTGTTGGTCTGGTTGTTGTTGTTCCTCCTGTTTCCTACCCTCTGAAAACCCTGATCCACTTTCTTTTCACATACAGCATTGATTATAAGATCATTAAGGAGATTATAATTAAGAATTGGGGTATAATTTTAGAAGATCATGCTTTATGTAAGAAGATAGGATTTCAACCTAAATTCACTTACAGAAGAGGCCCCAATCTTAAAAATCTGGTAGAGATGAGTAGGAAACATGTTAAAGCAGTGGGTATGAGTAAATGTGGAATGTGCCAACCACGAACACTTGACACACCAAACACTTTATTGTAAAGCTTTCGGGTCCACACCCTTCATCAGTACATAGTAACTGCATTTTCTCATCATTTAAAAAGAAGATGTAATTAAACCACATGCTTCAGCCAGCCTATCACTCTAACCACTAATTAAATTTTAAAGAAAAATTTTACTATCTAAAAGTATAATAGATGTAAAACATTTAGGACATCTAAAAACATATTAAACTATATAAAATAATTCACATATATTTCTACAATAAACAAACATAAAAACATACCCTATTTGCATATATATTCAAATTCAACTTTATAATTCATCATAAAATCAGTTACTACTCATTTATAAAATTAGAATTAAACTTTCTCTCTCCGCTTTTTCATTAAGACAGGTTTTAAACTAACCGCATTATTCAAACCTGGACTCATATCAGCCTGAAGTCTAATAATCCATTCAAATTCTTTTAATTCTAACACATTATTCATATCACCTTTCCTCACACCCATCTTTACTGTACATATAACTCTAAATTTAAATCAATGCCTTTCATCCTCATCAATGATATGTTTGCTCAACGCATTTGTTAATACCTTCCTTCTTACATCTGATTTATGCTCTATGATCCTCTCCCTTAATTTTCTGGTGGTTTTACCCACATAAAATGATGTGCATATCCCACACATAGCTAGGTAGACCACCTGGGTTACATTACAGCTTGTCAAATCTTCCAGGGTGAAAATTTCTCCACTCATTGGATGTATATAAGTACTATCACCCTCATACAACTCATCGCAGCAAGTGCAGTTATAACATTTTCTTGTCCCAGTCCCTTTTTGTGTGTGTTTATTCTTTTCTTTAAAATCTTTATAACAAAGCTTTTGTTTTAGGGTCTCTGAATTCCTATAAGCATAATTTGGTCTATCACCTACTATTGATATTATCTCAGGCATAGCCATTAAGATAGGCCAGCTTCTCTCTATTATACTCATACATTACTCGTATTAAGATTATATGTAGTGAGGTATCTTACTACTTTATTATCCCCATGTGTCAATGTCCCATAACTCTCTACTCCTCCACTAAAAACTGGTTTATACTTATTCTCTCTTCCCCTTAGTACTTCTTCATAGACACTGTCTATAATATATCTCGGAATGTGCCCACAATGTAAATATATTTCACCAGGAGACTATGTCATAATTAATGTGAAGGAATATTTCTTAAAGGATAAATATAATTGTGAAACAAAAGGGGTGGTATATGTTGCGACATGCGAGAGGTGTCCCTCCTTCTACATAGGAAAAACTGAAAGAAAATTTAGGAAAATAATTTATGAGCATCAGTATGCTATAGGTAGGAGGGACATAACCAATGCACTTGCAAAACATATTTTTGAATGTCCAGACCATTCCTTTACTTTTGTCATTTTACAACAAGTCCAAAATGATGTAAGGGGAGGTCCATGGCAGTTAATTTTGGAAGAACAGGAGGTTCTATGGCAAATTAGGACAGCAGCGTATGTCCCACCAGGTTTGAACAAATATGCCTCTATTAAATGTATTTTTAAATTGAAAGCATTACGTAGGTAACAACAATACACACACAATAAGGTAGTGAGTAAGTATACTAAATGCATGTCATATAGTCTAATAATGTGTATACAAATAAGTGGTTCACCTTGGAATGAGATGGTGATTTCTTAAGCAATACGCAAGTGATGGTAAATCAAAGATGTAACATTGGTTGTATTTTCATGTGTATGAAAGCCAGGGATAGACAGGTTGAACATATTGATTACTGTTTATGTTATATTGCTTTTTAATATGTTATGCTTGGCTAAGTTGATTTTTATTCTATTTTGATTTTTATTCTATTTTGTTACTTGTTTGGTAAATAATTAGATGTATTATATATATATATATATATATATATATATATATATATATATATATATAGATATATATATATATATATATATATATATATATATATATATATATATATATATATATATATATATACTGTTCAATCCTATTTATTGTTTATATCTTGCTAGTTTGAGAATATAGGATTGAAGGTGAGGTAGTCATAGTTTAAAGCAAGGTTATATATGTATTTTTGAAGACAGCCATGGTTATATAGGTATTAGGCTGTTATTTGTGGTTTGCGTTTTATATTTGGGGACTGAGTGGCTATATATTATGAATTTTTAACCCATTGGCGCTTTAATTCTTAATTTTTTAGAATTGAGCTAATTGGATTAATTGATTTTAGCTAATGGTGTTAATTTGTTAGAGTAACACTATATAGGCAGGAAGCATTGTTATGTAACACTTTGTCTGATGAAGATTGGGTACTATCTCAACCGAAAGTGCCTACAGTAAACAGCTTTTGCTTTTTGGTTTACGAAGTCGTCCGTGCTTTGTTGCAGTCTGCCGTTTACTCACTTTTGATTGTGACAGTATCAAATGCCTTAAAGAGGTCAAGAAATAGGCATGACACCAGTTTATTGTTATCTCTTGACTCTGCTATAGTGTGGGTGAAGGATAGAAGGGCTATTGATGTGCTGTGGTGAGGCCTAAATCCATGTTGAGAGGGGGTGAGGAGATTTTCCTGGAGTAGATATTTAAGAAGTTGTCTGTGACTGCATTTCTGTAGAATTTTTGAAAAAGGGGAGAGGATGGCTATAGGATGGAAATTGGAAGGGTCAGTGGAGTATCCTCCTTTGTGAAGTGGAATTGTGTAAAAGGATTTGCAAATTTCTGGGACTAAGGTTTCTTTGATAGAATGATTGATAAAAGATTGAGACAGGATATGCTATAGTATTGTCTGCAAGTTAGAGAAATTGGGGGGTAGGTTTTCAAAGGAAGGAGAACAAGATTTAAGTTCCTGCAAAAGGGATTTTATATAAGCAGTGGGAACAGGTTTCAGGGAGTAGGTTGAGTGGTGGCAGGTTGTGGAGGGGTGGGGGGGTTGTAATTTGCTATTGTCGGGAGGAGTTAGTTTGTGAATAGAGTCAATGAAGTAATTGCATAGAAGGGTGGCAGTTTCAAGAGGTATTTTACTGGGGAAAGAGTTTGGGGTAGAAGGTTTTACTGGATGGAGAATACTGTTCATGGTGTACCAACATTTTTTTGGGATTTGAAGTGTAGGTAGTTTGAGCTTCATGATAGAATTTTTTACTTGTCTCATATAACAAGTTTTTTAGTAAGAGTTCTAAGGTCTTTGAATTTAAGGAGAAGAAAAGAAGATTTTCACTTTGTCCATTGTTTCCAGGTAGTGCCTCCAAGTTTCATAGTGGAAAGGGTATCTTTGAAGACCCAGGGTGTGGGATTAGATTTGATCCTAATTTCTTGATGGGTGCTAGGCTATTTAGTATGTTTAGGAAAATATTATTAAACTCAAGAATAGCATCATTTAGGGGAAGGTCATACAGGTGAGACCAACTGACAAGAAAGAGTTGGTTGTTAAAAGTTTCTGTATTGAATGTGGACAGGTTGTGGCAGTCTCTATAAAGGTGGGTTCTTGATGTTTGAGAAAGTACTCTTAGTACTGAGATGGGGAGATGATCATTTCGGGAGTCTGGTAAAGTGGTGGGATTATGGTACTGATTAGGGTTGGAAGTTAAGATCCAATCATGGGTGGGGCTGGAGTTTTTACTGATGTGGGTGGGAGTAGAAATAAGTTGACTGAAACCAAATAGGTTTATACTAAGACTAGTGGAGTGTTGAGAGAGTTTATTCCAATAAATATTGATGTCACCTAGTAAGATTGTCTCATAAGACAGATTTCGGGAGATCCAGGATAATATAGATTCAAGTACTGGAATATTGTTGCCAGGAGTTATATAGACAAATGCAATTGCAAATTTCTTGTGTGGTTTAAGGTAACAGTTAATAAAGAGGAGTTCTGCAGGGGAGAAGTCAGGAAGGGGTAGGGGAAGGAAGGAGAGGTTGAGCTATTCTAAGTACATGATAACAACAGCTTCCCCTTTTTGGAGAGTCTGTCTTGCCGGAATATGTTATAGCTGGGGGTAGAATTTCTGAGTTTGTGATATGAGGTTTGAGACAGGTTTCTGTGAGAGTTGGGATGTGGGGAGAGTTGTAGGCTATCCAAGCATGCAATATTGAGATTTTGTTTGAGAGACGTTGTAGGTTTATGGAGTAAATAGACAGGTGTTTTATTGGAGAGGTGGGGAGTTGGTTCCCAATAGATGAGGTGGTAGAGTTGGGGGAAGAGGATGGGCCAGGATTGGGATGGATGTACCAATTTGGTAGGAGTGTTATATGATGTGAATTAAGCTTAGGAAGTAGAAGTAATAGACAGTGGGTTTGAACTTATGTTTGAGAGAAGTGAGAAAAAGACTGAAATGTTTAAGTTTATGGTAATGTATATAGGAGAACCTATGAACTCTAATATGTGACATCAACAAAACCTGCTGGAGAGACAGATGTGTCTCCCAGAGGCTGCCCTGTCTCTGGAATAGACTTTGCATACATGTCAAACAGAGTACCTTGCTGACCCTCTTCAATTGCAACCTTGATGAGTGGATGGGAAACCACAAATTTGTCACAGGGGTTCCACCTTTGTACCTCATTGACAGGGGTAACAGGTGCTGACAGAGGTTTCTTTTTTGGGGATAAACTCTTGGCTATGCTTGTAAGGGCCCCAGACCCATTAGCCTAGTAACCTCCTATGATCCTATGTAGAGAGAGAGGGAGAGAGAGAGAGAGAGAGAGAGAGAGAGAGAAATATGGAAGAGCAGGGTTTTATTGTATGAAGATGTTTTTTGGGTGAGAGTGGGTAATAGTGGATGCTATATAAAGTTAGAGTGATAAGAAGATAGCCCAGAGAGGAGGAACAAGATGATAGTTAATAAGAAATAAACTAGCATGTTGTTGTTTTTGTGGGTGTATTACTGAAATGAGGAGAGTGGAGTTCTTGATTGTATGGAGATTATGTAAGAAAGTTAAGAAGGTGTAAAGAGGAACAATAGGCAGTGGTGGGGAAAAGAGAAAGTGATGATAAATGCAAGGGCAAGCAGATGTAGAGAGACACAATCTGAATTGTGCTATAGAGCTAAAAGGAATTGGGAGGACCGTAAGGTGAGGGATGGACAGCAAAGTTTAGAAGGGTTTAGTGATTAGGGTAGGGATGATTTGTTATTGGGTAACTGGAGTGAGGAGGAGGGCCATTATAGGGGGTTAGAGTATAAATCTAATCAATTCAGAGGTGGGTGGGAAAGGGGGTTAGGGAAGGGGAGTGGAGTGAGCCCAAGCACAACGAGGGCGAACAGAGTGGGCTGGACCTGGCTAAGTAGCAGCTAGCTTCAAAAAACAATAAAAAATGCAGGTAACTTAGTTGGAGTGATTTGTTAGTAGAGAGGGTTGGGGAAGAGTGGTAGTGATGGGCAAAAAGGAGCAAAACAGTGATTTTGTACAAAAGTAGAAAAAGAGTTTGATAGAGATGGGAGGACAGTATAAATTTGGAAAATGAATTATGGAATTGAGTTCAAGTGTATTTAAACAAGAAGCAGAGAAGTATGTTTCAGTTCCTGTAGATGAGAAAACTGACCAGGATGGTTGAGTTTAGACATAAATTAAGTAGACTAAAAAGCTGCGGGTTAGAGTGGCTGGATATGAGCAGTGATAATGTATTAGCGAAAGTTTGTTTAAAAACAACAGGTTGACATTTAATTATGCTAAATAAATACTATGCTACAAATAATAATTTTACCTACAATTAAATAGCTATATTTACTTTTTTTGCTCAGTATCATACATCACTGGAATGCCCTTAACCTCCTTCTACATCTAGAATCCCAGAGAAGACTTGACTGAGGTATGCACACTACAGAACATAAGTGACTTAACTGGGATATGCATACTAGGAAAAATAACAACTTGACTGAAGTATGCACACTATGCACAGTACAGGACATTAATGAGTTGAGTGATGTATTCATATTACAGGACATTAACAGGTTGACTGGGTTATGCACACTACAGGACATTAATGACTTGACTGGGGTATGCACACTACAGGACATAAACTAATCCATGACAGCAAATGTTCCACACTTCAAGTAATTCTATTCACAAGACTTTGTGTTTAAGTCCCTGTATATTTTCCCTGCATACTTTACTATTTTAGAAATATATTGGTTTTATGTTTTGAGACTATTTATTTTTTTAAGGATTTAGTTACAATCTGCATAATTTTTTCCTTTTTTGCCTTATTATAGCCACTGCTTTTTGGTGTAGAAGCATTTTAATATTAAATTTGTGTTCATGACTTGACTGCCTGCTGCTTTGTTTTAGTCAAATATTCAAAGTACATTTTCCTTTGTTGAAAGGTTGCCTTTATTTTAAGAGTTTATGATGTACTCTACTGAATCACTGTACCAGTGTTTACCATCAAACATTGAATTATAATTATTTAACACTTTTCCTCTGAGCATACTTCTTATATGACTGAATTCTGTTCCTGTACTAAGAAGTTTTTTCCACTTCAGCTTCATTCACAGATCCTCCACCAAGCAAAAACCCATTTTTCTCCAGTGGTCTTTCTGAAGCTAAGCATTTAACACAGAGTGTGAATATTTTTTTATAAACAGGGCCTTTCATGTAAGAATCGTGAGGCAGGATTCACGAAGGCTTGCACGGAGTCTAAGAGTAGTGTAAGACTCCATGCAGCCTTCGCAATCCAGGAACAGCCCAAAGTCAGTGTAAGAGACCAGCTAAAACATCTCTTACACGGAGTGGGCATGGATAAGCTAATCACCTCACTTGCAGCCAAATAGCATGCAAATGAGGTTGATTAGCGATCCAGGAAGCCCAAAACAGCCCATGTAAGAGCCGTTTTAGCTGCAGAAATGTACTCAGTTGACAACTGAGTACGTTTCTGCAAAAACCACAATGGAGCCATGTCAGCTCCAAATAAAGGGTGCATATGTGTCAGGCAGCATGCCAATGGCCAAATATGTGGCCATTGGCAAGGTAACCTGATGCAAAAGTAATAAAAATATAATTTTTTTGCGCTGTATAAAACATAAACATGAAGGTTATAAACCCACAAATGTAGGTTTTATGCAATACATGGATTTACAATGCAGGGACCAGCAGACCAAAAACAACATGGCCACCGTTTAGTGGTTGCTAAGGGGGGAAGCTGAGTCTAAGACATGTAACTAAGCATTAGTAGGCAATCTGATGCAAATGAGTGTTAGGATACTGAATTCCACTGTCACATAGCAAATGAGCACATTCTGAGTAGTGTAAGAGTTACAGAAGGGGGAGGAACAGAGTAGGAGATAGGTGACATCACAGGGGGAATGGCAGAAGGAAATGCAGTTCATTGGAGGTCAAAGTTACATGACAGATGTCAGACACATATCATGGAAAGAGGAGTGCCACAACATAAGCATGGGAAAGTCAAGAAATGGAAGGTGTACACTGTTGCCTACACCAAAGTTTCTTGCTGGGCGTGCATGCGCACGTGTGCATGCCATGAAGCGCGAGTAAGACAGTGTGTCCACGTGTAAGGCAGACTGAGCATGTGGGAGTGTGTTGGTAGATGTTTAACACTGTTTGCGTGGGTGTGCACGCGTGTAGGGCAGACATAGCATGTAGAAGCCTGTTGGCAGACCTGTAACACTGTTTGAGCTGGTGTGCGCATGTTTTAACCCGAATAAGCAGATTCTGAACTGTGTAAGTATGTGTGCACGCGTGTAAGCCAGTGTGAGCGTGTTTCTGCTGGTATACATGCTGCTCCCCCCTGAGGAAACAGAAAGGAAAAAAGGAAGCAACAGAATTAGTAGGAAGCTAGCAGGGAATACTACTGGAGCTAGCAGGTGAAAACAATTAAAAGCAGGAAATTACACAGGCAGAATAGGAGCTCAGCCCAACACTTAAAAATCTGCAAACAGCAGTGCAAGATGTTTCTCTCAAGAGACACTGCAAGACAGGAGTAAGCTATTAGAAGTGAAAACTGAAAAAAGCTGAACTCAGAGCAGAAATGTTAGGGGCTGCCATAGCTGTCATAATGAGATATAGGTGACTTGCTGAGGGTGGTGACAATGCAGATGGTGCCAGACAACCCACAGTGAGGAGACGGAGAAGAGTGTACAGGCCCAGGGTCACCTACCACGGGTTACATGAGCTGGAGATAGAAGAGCACTATAGAGTGGACAGAGACCTCCTGCAGCAAATAGTGGAGCTGTGCAGGCCACGCCTCACACACAGAACCAACAGAGGGGAACCCATCCCAGTGGAAACCAAGGTATGTGTTGGCCTAAGAATACTAGCAACAGGTACCTTCCAGAGACCAACTGGTGATATGATGGGGATATCACAGGCATCAGCCTCCAGGGTACTGCATCAGTTCCTGGATGCCATGTCAGCACATGTCGGTGATTATGTATATTTCCCCAATGCCCGTGAGGTATTGGCCAGCAATATGCGTCTCTTCCAGCAAATAGCGGAATACCCTGAGGTAGTGGGTGCAATAGACTGCACGCACATTCGCATCAAAGCACCAGCTGGTGAGTGCGGTAGGGCCTACATTAACCACAAGGGCTTCCCCTCCATCAACTGCCAGGTCGTGTGTGATGCCCAGGGCATAATAATGAATGTCTGTGCTGGCTGCCCTGGGAGCTACCATGATTCCCACATCTGGCATTTGACACAGCTGTACCAGACATTTGCCAATGGGGACATCCCACACGGACACCTAGTGGGGGATGCAGGTTATGCACTGGAGCCGTGGCTGATGACACCCATCAGAAACGCACACACACCTGAACAGGAACGCCATAATGAGGCACACGCACAAACACGTAATATAATAGAGCGTGTATTTGGGCTGCTCAAGTCACGGTTCTGGTGTCTGGACACATCTGGTGGAGCCTTGCAGTACACACCAACTACATGTACCCAAATTGTCATGATATGTGCTATGCTACATAATATGATCTTGCGAAAACAGCTGCAGCAGGACCAGCATAGGGCTGGGCCAAACAGCCTCCCACCATTGCCAAGGCCATCACAGGCAGAGAGTGACTCAGAGGAGGAACAACCTGAGCCTGCTCCAGTAGGCAGAAGGAGGCATGCCCAGTATGCCCTGGCCTTGGCAAAGAGGCAACGCATAGCACATACACTGGCTCAGTAGGAACCCTAGGAATGATACCCCCTCTGACTCACTCAAATAATAACAGGGATGCCTAAAATGACATGACCTGCTCACAAACATGTACAGGGAGTGTAATATGTGCAACCAACAGAGGCAGCCCTGCAGCACCACCTGAGGCATGAATGCCATGTGTTAAGTAATGTAACACCATGTACTATATGCGCACCTGAGGACCCTGACTAACATCCTACCCTCACCAAGCATCATGCCACAATATGACAATGAGATGATCAATTGCAATAATTGGCTGAAGTATTGCAGTTAGTCAAAGGGGATCCAATGTGTGCCAGCCTGGGATGACATGCTGAGCATCACATGATGCTCCACCTGCTAGGACTGGCGTGCACCTATCAGTGCAGGCCGTATGGATACTGGCAAAGGCTGTTGTTACCCACAGTGTGCCCTGAATAGGTAAGGCTCAAAACACAAACCTACCTCCATAGGTATCAGAAGGGATAAGAACCTAGATGTAATGCTACCCAATGCCAGAAGTTGAAACAGCAAGATGCATGCAGTCTAAACTCACCCAGTATGGAGAATGTTGATATCTGTGCTGTAACAGAAAACTGGGTCAAGGCTCACAACAGCACCCTAACACTACCAGGTTACACCTCATACTGTGCTGTACAGCCTCAAAACATGGAACAAGCTACAAAAGGAGGGTGACTAGCAATAATTGTCAAGGATAACCACACCCCCATGTTGGTACCACAACGAGAAGCAGCATGGACTAGCCATGGTCAAGTAACAGTGGCTAAAACTGCCCCCCAGTTTATAGCCTGCTACAGACTACTGTCCCAACACCAGGAACTGCACCTGGCCTATGCTGGAATACATGAATATATCAAGTCCTCCAAGCCACATTATATTGGATGACTGAAAATATCCAGACATAGACTGGGAGCATTATACTAGCCCCAACACTGTACGACAAAAGTTCATAGAATCCATAAACCAAAATGCCCAGGAACAATGTACCACTCCCACAAGAGGGGTAAGCATACTGGATGTGATAATCAGCAACATGGGTACTGGATGGCAAGACGAGACGTGTTTTGCTCACAGGTAAAACCAGACCATAGAATAATCACACTGAATATACAAATCCCGACCACAGTCCCTGGCCAGAAAACCACAGTGAAAAACATGTGTAAAGCAATATTTGCACTCCTCCAAACTGATGTGGAATCCATTAAAGGTCCTGTGCAGGTGCAAAATATGGGACACACCTCAGAACCTGTAATACAGCCATTCCATGAACACTGCCAGGAATGCTTGGATTATGCAATCCTAAATTAAAACAAGACACAATGCCATACATGCAGGCATCTGGCATGGTGGACACCAGCCATAACCAAACCATGCAAGAGAATGAGGAAGCTACTACATGATAGAGCAAACATAAAAAATGAAGTAATCACTGATCAGTAGTATGGCAATAAAATATGTCCACACATACAATCCACTATGGCCAGCCACAACAAGTTGAATCTGTGAATCTGGAGGCAATGTTACACCTGCCCCAAGTACACAGACAACCCCCAACTCCCCCAAGAAATACAAATATATGTGAGAGATGCAACCATCTATCCAAACTGGAGGCTGAGCTCCCTCAACTCAGTACTCCCAAAACTAGTCATGAGGAGAAGGTAACCACACACACCACAAACCCAGTCCCACATAGACCTATCACAACTGCAAACCAAAGACATAAACACAGAAAAACATTGCCGGAGGCCCAAATTACAAACACACCACACCAACAGAGGCCTCCAAAGCAGACACCCAATCAAACAACCTCCAAACATAGCACATATAACACATAGTACACAAAGCTGGCGTGCCAAACAGTCACAGGCCAGAAGGAGAAACAACATGCCTGATACAGTTGTAATAGGTGACTCCATAGTGAGACACACTGCTGTCCCGCTCACCAGACTGAACAAGGGAAAGGGTACAGTAAGCTGCCTGTAGGCTGCCACAATACTCCACATAACACAAGTATGCAGGTCACCCCAAAGCAAGTAGAAATATGATGCAGTCATAGTCCATACTGGTGTGAATGACCTGAGATGTACCTCCCCGGACTACATGAAAAGAGACATAGATGAGCTCTCTGATTATGTAGTCCAGGCCGGTATGACACTGACCATTTGCAGCATCCTACCCTCACCAGGAATGATGCCACAGTACAAACACGGAATGATCAGTTATAACAAGTGGCACAATTACTGGTGTCATTCCAAGGGGATCCAATGTCTGTCTGCTTGGGATGTCATGCTTGACAAGCCACGCAGCTGTTCCAGGGATGGCTTGTACCTGTTACCCCTGGGCATCTGGATATTGGATAAGGCTTTTGCCACCTCCATAGAGCCTTTCATAGGCAAGGCTGAAAAGACTAACCCACCACCCTACAAAACATAAGTGGAAAGAAACATAAGGGTAATGCTGACCAATGCCAGATGTGTAAACCCAATATGCATGCTCCCGAGGCCATCCCCAGTATGGAGAACATCGATGTCTGTGCAGTGACAGAAACCTGTTGCAAGCCTCCTGACAGCATACCAGCACTACCAGGTTATACCACATATCATGCGTCAAGGCCCCAAAACCTGGAACAAAACATAAAAGGAGGGTGAGTATCCATATTCAGCACAGACACCCATACGTCCAGGTAACTGACAATGCACAAGGCATTGGATTCCACCCATGTGCAACTAACCGTAGGCAAGACTGCTGTACAGTCTGTAGCATGCTACAGACCACACTCTCACACACAGGAACCCCACCCAGCTGTCCTGAAGACACTGGACAGTATGAATGTCCCACCAAATACCAAACAAGGTACTCACAAATTACCACACAGGTGGTAAACCATTATGTATGGAAGGAGTAATCAGGGACCTAGGGACACAAGTGGACAGTAACCTGTTATGTGACACTCACATTGCCAATGTGGCTAGGAAGACTGTCTACATTGGACACCGTGTCATGAAAGGATTCACATCTATGTCAACAGAGGTCATTGTGCCCCTATACTGTTCTCTTATCACACCCATAATCTAGTACAATGCCTCATATGGGATGTACCTTACCTGACACCTGCAGCAGATAGAAAGACCTCAAAGGTACCTCACCAAGAGGATAAAGGGTCTCAAATATATGTCATATGCTGTCTGGCTGTAGACACCCCAGCTGAATGCAGTCACATACTGCCTACACAGATGCATTGCATGCCTGTTGTACAAGGCCATGTCTAACACAGGAGTAATGGACATGCTCCACCCCAGAAAACTCAAAGCCATCGGAGCTGTGAGAGTGAGAGATGTCAACCTCAACAAATAATGAAATAGGATGTGCTGGAGGGATAGATACATAACCCAGAGGCTCCCCACACCCTGGAACAGAATCCCACTCCATGTTAGGCAGAGCCCCTCACTGACACTCTTCAACAGGAATCTTGCCAAGTGGATGGATGATCGTAGAGTTACACTGGGGGTCTTCACTGTGTCACGTCCAGACAGAGGCACAGCAAAGCAAATCATAAATGGCCATAATATTCACATAGCAAGGGGTGGCGAAAGCCACACACACTCTGGCTAGACTAACAAATGCCCTAGGCTGGATAGCCTAGTATGAACCTATGAACCTATGAAGATACAAATTGTACAGGACACTAAGGATAATCCCAAGGCTTCCACAACTGATGGTAGGAACCGTGTTGGGAATTCACAGATATGCTCTGAATCACACAAATATCACAAACAACATACCAAACACACACACATATTGCCAACATACATCCTGACAGGTGCAGTGCAACCCCAGAATGCAAAATATCTATCCCAGCAGACTGCTGGCTCCTGACATTGCAGATGCTGAGGTAACAGCCAGCATCTACAAAGCAAAACACACAGCAGCAATGGTATGAGATGGTGTCCTGGGCTGAGTCCAACATGGACTCCAAGACGAATGGAATGCCAAATCACACTACTGCTCAATGTCAGCCTTACCACAGGATATGTACCCAAAGAGCAGTGTACAATAACAGTGGTCCTTCTCAACAAAGGTGTTGCCTGAATGGATACTGAAAACTACCACCCCAGAATCCTGAGAAGCTCGGTCTGCACAGCTATGGAAATGATCAGCATGTACTGCAGACATAAAGATATTGGGGACCTACTGACACCGGACCCTACACAGTGTGGCTTTCTTAAGTGCAGATCCTGCCCCTAAACATGTTTGACTCATTTGAAACAGTCATTAAGGTCATTGATGAGGGCAATGTGGTCCACACAGCGTAGCTGGACCTTGCAAAGGCTTCTATACAATACCCTACATGTTCATTATAGATATGCCCACCAGCTAAAATGTAAACCCCTATGTCAGTAGAGGGGTTGCAAACCAGACCAAGGACAGAACAGACATGGTCAGACATGCTGCAGCCATGTCAGACTACAAACCAGATAAAACCGGCATCCCACAAGGCTTGGTCCTGGGATCTCCCTCGCCTGGTATATGTGTCCCATAGGTACAGGCCAACATGGAAGGACTGTGTCTGAACATGTTTGCAGAGGACTACAAACTGCTCACCATATATGACCCTCAAGCTGACACAAGCATCCCACAAAAGGTCCACATAGAAACAGACAACTGGTGCCATAGCCATGTCAGAAAGCTAATTGCAGAAAAGTGTATAGTCAACCCCCGTGGATATACAGTAAGTGCCCACCAATTACCACATAGGTGTTAACCCATTACATACTTAACATGTAATGAGAGACCTGGGGACACAAGGTGATAGATATCCTGCATTGGACAAACATGTGGCTGTAGTGTCCACAGAAACATACCATATACCCACCTAATCATGAAGGTTGCCAGATCTAGATAAGGGGAGGTCATTGTGGCTCTGCAGTCATCCTTCATAAGCATTACAATTGACTACAATAGCCCCTGTGGGATGTACCTCAGCAGACACCTCCATCAACTGTAAAGTCCCCAACAGTACCGCACCAGGAGTATCAAAGAGCTTGCACAGATGCCATGTGTTGCCTGATTAAACAAACTGCAGCTACACACACTGCCATACTGCCCACCCAGAGGCAAGCTGTGCCTGATGTATAAAGCCATGTCCAAGCTGGAATCAATAAACATGCTGCACCTTGTACAATCTGAATGGCAGTGAGCTATGCACATGAGAGACCTGAATCCCAGCACTGACTTACATAGGACAAGCTGTACTGCATGATCCATAACACAGAAGCCACCCCCACCCATGAGTAAACTCCCAGTACAGGCTATCCATAGAGTCACTCATCGATTCTCCTCAAGAGGAATCTTGATGAGTGGATGGGAGATGGTAGCTTTACCCTGGGTATCACTGTTATGTCACAGGTAGACAGAGGCACAGTATACTAACCATGACATATGTCATGACAACCTCCACTTACAATGTGTGTCGAAGGACAAACACACTCTCCGACTAGCATTAGAAATGGCCTAGGGCACATCGCTAGTGTTTGCAAATGTACACCTATGTTGTAGAATACACTACCAATGTTGGAAAAGCCTGGTTTAAGTAGTTCATATCTGAACATAATGCAACATGGTCAGATGTGCACAACTGGCCCCTAACCAGGCTGTTGTGCTCACTATGGAAATGTAAAGCAGTGATAGGACTAAAGCCCAGGATACTGTCCACCACAGTCAAAGTACTGAACCAGTACACTATACAGTACTACAGTGTTAGGTCAGTGTGAAAGGATGTTGACAACAGTATGCAAAATATCCCATGCAAACCCTGCAGGCACAGTATAATCCCTGTTGTGTTCACACACAAAGCAGTTGGACAGTAACTACACAACATGACACACAACACACAACCATAAACGGGAGATATTTGTTGAAGTTCACACTCATCCACAAATGTGGTGGGCTGCAGAGTTCAAGATATGGAAAGCTCACACTGGGCATGCTCACACACTTTGATAAATGAGACATATGTCAGACAACATGCCACGGGAAGGCTGAACTGGGCATGCTCACACACTTAGGCCAAATCTCAGTTTAGCAGTTGGCCATACATATCTGGTATTTGTACGTGTTATTCCAGGAACCAACCACATTACAGCAATCTGCCCAGTGCACACAGTTAAATGACTACAGAGACATACGTGATATAGTGGATCCCTCCCATATGCAAACATCTTCCACAGATACACAAGTTGTTCATACAAACAGGGAATGCTATGGCAATAAAGACCTGCAAACAGTCTATCAGCAACAAATAATGTGCATATGACAATTAAACATATGGGTGTAGAGGTCAACACTAGGCTGTTTGCCCTAGGGAATGACAGCTTAGCCAGAGTGTGCTTGGAGTCTGCCTCCCCACAGGATGCACATTCCCCTTTCTAAACACTGATGATGTCAGTACCCTACAAGTACAGCAGGAGAAGGTATGTGGCATGGACAATGACTGAGTCATATGTGTCCATGCTTCTGACTGACCTGTATGCTTGTGTTATGTGGTGGACCATAGTGCCCCACGGGCATATCACTGTGACCTTCACCTTGTCCAGCCAGGTGAGCATGACCACACTGTACTGGACAATAAAGGTAGCTAACACAACTGTGGCAGGTGTGTTGTCTAGCCGTACAGGCTGTGACTGTTTGGCACACAGGATTTGTGTGCTATGTGTTATGTGTGATGTGTTCAGGCATAACGTATGCCTGTGTGCCAGCTGCAGAGGTGTGTGCCGCTCAGGCAGGATGCTATTTTAAGGATCCATGAATGGCCCAGTGTGTACACGTGCTTGTATTGCTGTCAGTGTAGGTCTACATCAGACTGGTATTGTAGTCACTGTAGTATTGCATGCCACCTGACAGGTTATGCCAGTACTGGGTTCAGAGTGCTTAGTCCCCAGTTTGGCTATGTGGTTCCATCTCATACATGTGTTGTACGTCCATGTGTAGGGGAGAAGGTTGACTGTGTACATGTGGCAGCTGTGACATTGCCACATGACCCACATATTCCACAACTGTACCATAGAGGTGACTGACAACTGATCTTTGCACATGCTACCATTGTATTGTGATTGCCATGGTGATTAACAGCACATAGGGCCAATGGGGAGCAAGGTACATAGGTTCATAGCTTCATACTAGGCTATCTGCCCTAGGGCATTTAAGAACCTAGCCAGAATGTGTTTGGCTGTTGCCATCCATTGTAAATATATCTTGCCATGCCCTTTTCCGAGGTTAGTATACTGTGCCTCTGTCTAACTGTGACACAGAAGTGATACCCGGGGTAAACCGACAATGTCCCATCTACTCATCAAGATTCCTCTTGAAGAGAGTCAATGAGGGACTCTGCCTAACCTGGACTGGGATTTTATTCCAGAGTGAAGTGAGCCTCTGGGTTATGAATCTGTCCCTCCAGCATGTCCTATTTATTTCAGTGCTGAGGTTCAGGTCTCTCAAGCGTGTAGCCCGATGGGATTTGGATATTCTCAGGTGCAGCATCCCCTTTAATTCCGGGTTTGACATGGCGTTATACATTAGGCACAGATCGCCTCTGAACAGGCGGTATGCCGCTGAGTAGAGCTGGGGTTTCTTTAACCGGTCAACATATGACATCTGTTTGAGCCCTTTGATCCTCTTGGTGAGGTACTTGTGGGGTCTTTCCAGTTGCTGCAGGTGTCTGGTAAGGTACATCCCAACAAGGGGATTGTACTCAATTATGGGCCTGATGAGGGATGAGTAAAGAGGCACGATGTCCTCCCCTGATGTAGATGTGACTCCCTTCATGATGGGGTAGGCTATATACAATGCCTTTCTAACCACTTTGGCCACGTGGTTGTCAAATGAGAGATTGCTATCAACTTGGGTCCCCAGGTCCCTAATTACTTCTTCTGTATGTAATGGAGTACCACCTATGTGGTACTTTGTGGGCACTTTGTTTTTGCCAAAGGGGATGACTATACACATTTTTGCATTCAGCTGGAGGCCATGGCTCTGGCACAAATTGTCTGTTTCTATGAGGCCCCTTTGGAAGATGCTTGTGTCTGCTGGAGAGTCGATTATGGCAGCCAGTTTGCAGTCATCTGCATATTTGGTCAGCCGCAGTCCTTCCGTGTTGGCCTGTACCTCCGATAAATATATACCAAACAAGAGAGGTCCCAGGACTGAGCCTTGTGGCACACCACTTGTAACTGGTTTGGAGTCTGGCATGGCTCCAGCAGTTCTAACCATGTGGGTTCTGTCCTTGAGCCAGTGTGCAATCCATCTAGTGACATAGGGGCTCATATTTAAGCTGGTGAGCTTCTCTAGAATGCCCGAGTGGGGTATTGTTTAGAAGGCTTTTGCGACGTCCAGGTAGGCTGTGTGGACCACCTTCCCCTCATCAATGGCCTTGGTGACTGTTTCAAAGAAATCAACCAGGTTTGAGAGGCAGGATCTGCCCTTAACAAAGCCAAACTGGGTATGAACCAGTGTCTGTAGGTCCCCAATATCTATATTTATGTGGTCCATGATGATCCTTTCCATAGCTCTGCAGACCAAGCAAGTGTGGCTTATGGGGCGATAGTGTCCAGGATCCGTTGAGGCACCACCTTTCTGTAGAGGGACCACTGTTGCTGTACGCCACACTTTGGACACATATCCTGTAGTAAGGCTGGGATTGAACAGTAGTTTTATGTTTGGTTGTAGCACGTCTTGGAGGTCATGTAGGACACAGCCCGGGACACTGTCTGGTCCCATTGATGCAGTGTGTATTGCTTTGGAGAGGGCGGCTCTTACCTGAGCATCTGAGATGTCAGGGGGGCAGCACTCTGCTGGAATACATATTTGCCCTTTCGGTGTGGAGGGGGGTGAGAAGTTTGCACTGAACCTGTCAGCTAGAATGTTGGCAATGTCTGTGGGTTTGGTGTTTCTATTGACATTTTGGACTACCTCTTAGCATATCTGGGAATTACCATCCAGGTTCCTAACATAACTAAAGAAAGCCTTGTGATTATCCTTAGTGTCCTGTTGAATTTCTCTCGAAGCTGGCCTTAGACAATCTTATGAATGCCTGTAGTTATTTGCTAATACTGATCAGTGATGCCTTCCCTTTTTGGGATTTTGCTGTATCATTTAGTAGCTTCCTCCTTCTATTGTGTAGTTTGTTTATGGCTGGAGTCCACCAGACAGGACGTCTGCCTTTGGAGGATTGGGTCTTGGTTTTATTCGGGATCACATGACCCATGCATTCCTGAAGGTGTCCATAGAATGCGTTTATAGAGGAATCTGCGGTCTGGTCTGTAGTTTCCACAGGCCCGGGGGCTTTGAAGGTTTCCACCTCAGTTTTGAGGAGTGTGAATTTGCTTTAGAGAAGTTGTTCACTGTGGTGTTCTGGGCAGGGGGTGGGGTCGGGATGTGAATATCCAGTGAGATCAGTTTATGGTCCGATCTTACCAGTGAGGGATACACTTCTGGTCTGGAGTATAGAGTCCCCATGTTGGTGATGATCAGGTCCAGTATGTTTCACCTTCTTGTGGGAGTGGTAACAAGTTGTTCCATAGCATTTGAGTTCATATATTCTAGGAATCTTTGGCCTAGGGTGTTGGAGCTAGAGTCATGCTCCCAGTCCATGTTTGGGTAGTTGACGTCGCCCAATATAATGGTGTTTGGAGAGACCTTCATATTTCCACTGTTCACAGGACGGCCAAGTGCAGTTCTTGGGTTTGGGAGGGTGGTCTGTAGCAGGCTATAACCTGGAAGGCAGTTTCACCCATTCTTAGTTGCACATGGATAGTCTCTGATGCTTGGTGCTTTGCCACCAACCTGGAGGTGTGGGTATCTTTGATGAATATCAATACTCCCCCTCCATTTGTGGTTCTTCCAAGTTTTGGGACTGAAAAGCATGGTATGAGGTATAACCTGGTAGTGCTGGGGTGCTCTCGGTAGCCCTGAACCAGGCATCTGTTACTGCACAGATATCGATGTTCTCCATGCCAAGGAGAGTTTTGGGTGCATGCATCTTGAGGTTTAGACTTCTGGTGTTGGGTAGCATTACTCTTAGTTTCTTAGCCCTTGTGATACCTATGAAGGTGGGTTTGTCATTTGAGCCTTGCCTAACATAGGCACTATGGGAGTAGCAAGAGCCTTTGCCAATATCTTAAAGCCCAGGGGTGACAGGTGCAAGCCGTCCCTAGTGAATCAGGTGGTTCAACAGAAGATGAATATGTGAGGGTGTAGTGCCTGTGATTAGTTAGCAGTAGCATATATGACTGCTCACGTGGACAAATGCCAGGTAAGTCATATGCAATGTGTCACAGGCAACGTACATGTGAACAGGACAAACAGTGACATTCTGTCAAGTGAGACATGGACATACATATAGTAAGCTATGCAGATGTCACTAGGAGTCCACAGAAGCTCTGTAACTATGCATTGCAGGTGGGATCAGTATTCCAGGGTAATTGCAAGCAAACATGCATGCAAACAAAGCTACAGTAAGCAGGGCTGCATGTAGTCCATTGTACAACAAACAAGCTGTACCACTTCCAGTAGGTAACACTGCAAATATGCAGGCACTATGCACATGTACATGGAAATACACAGGTCAGATGGCTAGGGTCCAGTCTCAGCGCACACAAGTGTACAGACCATGTACTGTCAGGATGTACAATAACTGGATGGAAACCCATGTGCTCATACCTGCAGTAATACACATGTCAAATAACAGACACTGAGCCTTCACTCAGTGGTTCCATACGTAGTAGGATGTGTGCTACCTGGCCTGCCACCACAGTATCCCTGACATGTATGGGGACTCTCCCTCCTGTGACAGTTAGTTTTGTGTGTTGGGGCTGTCTAGCATGGTATGAGATGTGAGCTTGCAGTGCTAGGGTGCTCCTGTGTGTCCTGTACCAGTCGTGTAGTACTGCACACATATCAACATCCTCAAACATCCACATTGCAGAGTCCAGTGTGGGCAACATGCCACTTGCAGTTTATATGTCCATCATTGCATATTAATACATTCATTACCTTATCCCCTGTGCTACCTATGTATGTAGCCTTCTGTTGACATCCTTACCACCAGTATGCCAACATATGCAGATGATACACTATGGTACTTACCATGGGTGTAGACAACAGTACATGACAATCACACCCTTACTGCATCAGGCATGCTGTGATATACCCACAATTAATTCAGCACACAGTACTGTTAACAACATGATACTATTACTACACATCTATATAGTCACCCTGTGCATCAGAAACATGTTAACCTGTACCTGCACTGATGTTACAGATTGCAGGAGGTGGCACAGTTTCATCATATGCACAGGGTGTGAACTTGGTATGCCTGAGTCAGCCACCAATACCACCGATTGACATGTATGTGTATGTGTGTTGGTGAGGGACAGCAGTACAAGGTGGGGCAATGTTGATGCAGTGTGTGCGTGTATGCGGTAGCCCTAGGTGTTGTCAATTCGCATGTGTGTATGGATGTACACAGTTCCACCTCATGGCTGCCATATACTGGTGTTTGTGGACAGCCACAGACTGTACCTGCCAGGTCATACAGATCAGTGTCTCTGGCCACGGACACAATACCTGTGCCTTGCAGGGGTGCTATGGACCATATCCGGTACCAAATCAGACTGGGTACTGTCATCAGAAGCAGGTGTTCATTGACTGGACACAGATCCCTGTCAGGCCTGGCCAGAGCCACGTGCATGTGGTCTCCTGGGGCAGTCTGATGACAGCACAGACCCAGCATTGCTGGGGCTGCTGCTGGCACTATGGGGGCAGCTGCGGCCCTGTTGTCGTCCGTGATGACTGCAAGCTGCTGCTGTTGCTGGCATATGCCCACGTCGATGCCTCAACCGTCCACCATCGCACTGGCTCATGGACATGTAGTTGTGGAACCGGTCTAATATGTCCCCACAACGTATGTCTATGACATCGGTGAAATTACGGATGGCAGCCGCAATGTCACACATACTGTCAGTCATGGCTGTGCGACATGCTGTCAGCTCCCTCAGACACTGTCTGGTGTACCGATCCATACGTGACTGTGCCTGCATGACAGCCTGAAACATAGCTGAGGTTGTAAGACCTCTGTGGGCACGTCTGATAGGGGCAGTACACCCACGGATGCTCCCACGAGAACCCCTGGACATCTGTCTGTGTGGTACCATCTCTGGGCCATGCCCATGGCTGCTGTGTGGGGAGGCATGTGCCACAGATACCACATTACCCTGGTCAATGCCCACTGTATGCTGTCCATCACCTAGGGACATTGGTGACAAAGGGTGTATTGGCAGGATAACTGTGCACATTGATGGGGTCGACAGCTGTGTACTGTCAATCGGCTGACCAATGGCGGACCCTGGCATACCTTCCTGTGCCATTACACAGAAGTCATCATTATCAGTACCCATGGCACCTGATTCAGGTTCCCTGCTACATGAAACCAGAGCAGCACCAGAACCTGTGGGAAGGAAACAGGAAACACAGTTTACAATGTCTACACATCACCAGTGATGCACACATCCACACATGCACAGGTCCAGAGATGCACACATGCACACATGCACAGGTGCACACATGCACACATGCACAGGTGCACACATGCACACATGCACAGGTGCACACATGCACACATGCACACGTACACATGCACACAGTTGCACACAATTGTACACTACTCAGTATGTGTGATATCAACACACAGAGACACACCTACATGCATACAAAGAGCACTACTAAGTGAGACTAATATTACTATTACTATTAAGACTATTACAGGTATTGTTAATACACACTCACCAGCATGGATAGGCTGCATTGCTGTTACACCGGAGGGACCTGCAGGATTGAAGAAACTAATGTCAGTGGGCACAACTGTGCCATTGTTACTGAGTATGATACAGGTCAGTAGTACAACAGTCGCCTTTCACAGGTCAGCTGCTAATATTGAGGATATCACACTTGCACATTAAATACTATGGTGACAGCTACAAACCAAGGACACACCTCACACATGCATTAACTACCAGTGTACACAACAGTCAACTATACATATGGCATATTACCTGCACGCTCACTGTCTTGCTGCTGCGTGGCTCCAGCCTCCATCATAATGCATGTCTGCTGCTGTTGTTGTTGCTGGCAGACTGGAGCCACTACACCCATGAGTAGTCCCTCCAGTCTGGTGAGTGGGGGATGTGTAGCCACCCCACCACCTGTGGCGACCTGTTGCCTGTGGATATCCGATGCATGCTGACGGACATTTCTGATTAAATCACTGCAGTGATGTCGTACCTGCTCATATGTCCTATTATGCGTGCCTATGTCATTTACCCGACGGACCAGGTCTTGCCACAGTGCAGCCCTCTCCTGCTGATTCTGGCTGGTGCGGGAAAAGAGTATTGCATAATCCTGCACCAGGCTCTGGAGTATCTCCTCATCCTCAGCTGTGGAGTAAGCGGGATTCCGCAGGTGAGCCATGTACCTGAAAAAGAAAATAACCTGATATCAGCAATATATGTCAGCAGAATTTGGCACACATACTACACATACTACTCGACTGTTATGATACAACATATCTCACATATATAGCATCTGTTTGTCTATTGGTGGATACACATGTAAATGGCCAGGTATCAGTGCTCAGCCAGCAACTGTGCAACAGTACCTGGCACACTCCATATGACATACTACCAAACCCCAGCAGTCAGAACACTGATTCAGGTCCAGAGCACCTCCTCACTCTGGGAGTTTGTATCTAGGTACTGTATGGCCTACATCATCAACTACTGTGAGCTGACCACACACTAATTGCCCTGGATATACATATCCCACCTCCACCACCAGCACAAACGACTATAGTGAATAACATTGCAGATGCAAACTTTACACTTTGTAACAGTGACATGGTATCCTTTCAGCCCACTGGGCCAGTGGCAGATACAACCCACAATGCTGACCCCTACACAAATGCTTTCTACAGATATCTCCGAGAATGCATGGATCATGCAATCCCATATATGACCAAGATACTCTCCAGAAAGGGACAGCATCCTGTCTGGTGGACCCCAGCCATAGACAGATTGTATTACAAAAGATGGAAGCTACTGCAAGACAGAGCATAATTCCATAAAGGGAAGGCATGTCTGAGCAGCACTAGTAAGGGTCTATTTTCCATCATACAAACATCCGTGGGCAACTTTGAGAGGGAAATCAAGAGGGACACTACAGATAACCAGAAGGCCTTCTTCAGTTATGTTAGCAACCTGGTCAGAATCCATCCTCTATGCCCATAGTTAGTACACAACAGCAAATATTTCAATGAAACCACAGATATTGACAACATTGTGGCAGACAGGTTCAGTGCAGGTGTCACCCTGCCCTCTCCCCCAAAATAAGACATAGTTATCCCAGCTGACTGTAACCTCCCTGTCATCACAGATGTCCAGGTGAGAGCCGCCCTCATTAAAGCAGAATACACAACATGACTGGGACCTGATGGTATCCCCAGTTGCATGCTACATAAACTCTGACAGGAGCTAAACACACATATAGAAGTGCTATGTAACACTAGCCTGACTACAGGATATGTACCTGTACACTGACGCACAGCAGCAGTGGTTCCACTCCACGAAGGAGGCACCTCAACATACCAATACAATACAACACAATACATTACATTACAATACAATACTATACAATATGCTATTGCCCCTGGGACTACAGCAGCATACTGTTCTGCTACCCTGACCATTGTGACACATGTGGTGTGATGGTACCTGCTGCTGTCACACAGTTACACAGGGTGACTCATATGGCATATTACCTATCTGACTAACATTCAGCAGGGGTATGTGTGACATGTACTCATGGGGAGTCTTGCTTCTTAACACTGTGTGGTTTATTGCAGGTTATGTCTTATCTGTGGGTAGGAACTTTTACCTACACATGTGCTCTCTATTGCAGTGGCATAGACAACACACAGCAGTCATTTAGGTTGTGGATGGTGTGAGGTGTTACTATGGTTGTTGGACATCTGTCATGGGTGTGACTTACATATGTAAATCCGGGAGTGGTAACCTCTATGTGGGTAGTATGTGTGTACTCTGTGGTGTTGTCAGTCACTGTGCATTGGTAATGTGTTTGAGTGCATTGTTACAGTGTTGTACATGTCCCTGTGTCCTTCTCCATATCTGTAGCTGTCATGTGAGGTCCATACCATGGCATCCATTATGTGGTGTGGAGGGGTACACTGACCTACATGTCCATAGCTGACACACCATGTCTGCTGACACATACCATGTGCAGGTATTCCAGGAATAGTGTGCCACTGTGAATACCATTGGGGGCACTATTGTACACATTTATGACCCTGTTCACCCCTAACACATGCAGTGGTCGGCAGCCAATCACATATCTGGTGGTTACTGGTGTAGGTGATTTGAAATGGGGTATGGTACTCCGGTTTTGACACTGGTGTTCACTCCATGCCTTTGTCGCCAGGCACCTGTTGCAATACATCTGTACACATGTGCCTCAGTCAGAATATATATACATCTCTGTCTCTCTCTCTCTCTCTATATATATATATATATATGTATATAGATATATCTTTATGTATATATATATATATATATATATATATATATATATATATATATATATATACATGTCTGTATACATATATACATATATATATATTGATGTACATATCTTGCTATAGATATGGACAGGGGGGGACACAGAGGGGGTGAGAGTGACAAAAGGGGTGGGACAGGGGGTGTTGAGGTTGTCATATACAGTCATACCTGTAGATAGTCAGATCAGTCTGTCTATGTATGTGTATCTACATATATCTATATCTGTATGTGTGCATTACATATATATGTTTGTACATATTCTATCTATCTACATCTGTCTATGTATTCCTACATCTCTCTCTATGTATGTATACATATATGCATATCATATATATATATATATATATATATATATATATATATACATACATACATACATATTTTGACATACATATGTATCCATATGATAGACAGGTATATCAACATGTTTGTCTACCATACTGTATACACACACTAACATACTGCTAAACATACATAACTGTGAAACCTACTTTGTACATTGCACTACAACCTACAGTCAACCTACATTAATATGTGCACATAGATGCTCTCACATACAGATGTATGTACAGCCTTCACTGATAGTTGCTGTATGTCCCCTGCCCTTTACACATCTTCATATACATATGGATACAGACCAATGACACATATGGAGGGTTCACAGTATGTAGACCTTTATAGTATTACTTTACATTACCTGTGTTTGTCACAGCTGCTTGTGTTGCCATCTGGTTTTCTGTCATGCTTCTCCACTTGCCAATTGTCAGCTTTCAGGTGGCTGTTGCTGAACAGTTTTGTTTGTGTCTGCTTAATTTCAATTTTCTCTGTCTCCGTCTCTCTCTCTTTCTCTCTGTCTGTCTGTCTATCACTTCCTCCTCAGGGTGCAATGAAAGTATTGCATGTGTGGACTGGGAGTACAGCATAGTTTTGTAGGTATCTGCATATGTCCATGTGATGGCCTCTGCACCAATTGTTAGCCAGCATTTGCTAATTGCATGCAGCCAGTTGTGTACTGATTGCAGTTCTCACTATGATTTCAGAACAGTGCTATAAAAAGGTATGTGAGATAGGTGTAGCCCTTTCAGATTTTAAGGGCAGGGACCATGCTGGTATGCTGTGGGCAATGTTCTGTGAGTGTAAAGGTTGGTATCTCTCTCATATTTCCAGCTGTGTTGTAGATTAACATTCCTCCATTCATTTCTCCAGTTTCCTGTACTAACTGTGTATGTACACTGACACCTACAACTACTACTACTGTTAATGTGTGTGTGTGTGCGTTCCATTCACTTTTGCTTGCACTTTGTTGCTAAGGCTTCAATATTTGCCCTTTACAGTCACTACTTGTATGCCTGCTAGGTGTCCTGACTGTAGTGTGCTACTGTAGCTTTCCTATTTTCCATGTACATTCACACCTTGGAATGCTTGCTATATCTGCTAGGGTGTTACAGCATGCAGTGTGGTCTGCCATAGTGTGGGCCTTGACATCTATTAGGGTATTTGAGTATGCTGCTGAGCAGGCCCCAGAGACTCTCAGGTTCATATGTTATCTGCCTCATGGAATGGTACATATCAGTGGGGTACACCCATTAAATTGTCTGGTATGCTGCAGTTGTGACTGTGGGTTAGCATGAGCATATGTATTACTACACTTATTCTGCCATGCAAGTGGTGAATACTTTCAGGACTCAATAGTTACCATTGCATGTGTTGTTACACCTTTCTGCCTACTGTTTGTACTTTTCACATGGAGTCTGTGGGGCATCCCTGTAAGTCATTCACTGTTGCTATGTCTAGGCTCTTAACTATTCAAATATGATGTTGTCAGACCACTCATGTGTACAAATATTTGCAGGTTGTCCACATTTCCGCCTTATATTTCGGTCAATATCTCATCCACAGCTTTTTCTGGCAAATCACTCTGGGCTCAAGTCAGAATATACTGACAAACATTCAAGTTTCAGACTTCATACCCTTCCAAACATCCCACAAATTGCAGACCCTGTTACTCTCTGAACTGTCTGCGTTTGTTGTAACATTATTTGTAATGTGTCCCTGGTTTTGGGCCTTTGCTCCACATATTTTATTACTTGGTCCGGATGTGTTCCTGTAAGAGGTTGTGGGGTATGGGCAGTGATTATCCTGCTGTGAGTATGTGTGTGGCTTGCAAGGTGCTACAGTGACATTATTACCTACTAGCTACCAACTAGCATGGCTGTTTCTGTTCACACACTACTATTATGGAAATCCACTAGTTTTGACAGTAATTCTAAATGACATGCTTTGTGTACTACACATCCTATATTCCCTTTACATTCATTCCTACTGTTACATGATATATTTATTTTAGCACAATGTTCTTGTATAACAGTCATGGTTTAGTGGTAAGTCATGCAGAGTACTGTTTCCAAGGTCCTGGGTTCGGGACTGAAAGTGGGATTTTATTTTGCTTTTGAACTGACTACAGGACCTGTCAATCAGAATGACTAAGGCACTTTTAAGCAGTTGTAACCGGGTTAGCGCTGGTTTGCGTGGAGCTCACGCATGCGCACTGGCGTTCAGCTCTGCGCACATACACGCACACCCGCTTACAACAGTTTAAACGTGCTTACTCTTGCGCACACCCGCGCTATTTTCTTTGAAAGAAATTAAAATGGGGAGACAGGAAAGTGGTGAAAAAGGGGTCACAAAGAGGGTAAGACAGTAGGGAAACAAGCTTGGGTTTTGTAGGAGGGATGTAGGTAAGGCCCATAGCTGCCCATTTCTTCATCAGCAACAGCTGTGCATAGGTTTGTAATTTGGTGTGACATTTGATATCTTCCACCCCTGAGAGAGGTGTAAGGAAAACAATAATACTTGTTGTACAGCCAATTGTAATTGATAGTTTCCATGTCCAGCAGACATGTGTGTGGAATGGGCAGCTATGTATGGGGCATAATTTTTTTGTGGGTACAGAGTGCCCTTTTTTTCAGGTGAGAGTGGTATGTCAGGTGAAGGAAGTCGGTATAGCTGGGGAGGTAGGTTGGGTAGGTCAACAGACAAGACAAACAAGATGCATACAGGGGCGGTGTATGACATGTGTGGAGGGGTTACACAATTGACGGGGACGGAGGGTTGGATATCCAGACCCCATGAGCCCACAGATGGCAACATTGGAATTGATATCCCCACCCATGGGCAGTTGCCACTGTTCCTTCACTACCCAGGACGGGGCTGTGCTGGGGGCTGTGTAGGCCGGGCAACTGGCATGCCCGTAAATTGTGCCACCTGTGCCTCAAGCTGGCATAGGGGCTCAAGAACAGAGTCCCAGATCTCCCTACACACCACAGTCCGGACACAGACCGGGTGAGTGGTGGTTCTCCTCCGGCCACACTTGCAGAGGGGGGGTGGGCCCCATCCCCTGCAGTGCTTCCACCCACAGGTGGCACAGGGCCACTGGAGGAGGGTCCATACTGGGCACTAGTGCCAGGTGCACTCGCCAGCTGAGGTGGGAGAGGTGGGTCCGCTGGAACCCGCCTTCCCTGTCGTTCTATGTCTTGCATTATGTCATGACAGTTTGGGTTAGTAACATACAATACCATTCACAATTAGTTGTAACAGCATGCATTAGTATTCCCATTAACCAAACACCCAGATATTCACACCATTGAACAGCAAGCATAACACATGCATAATTTGTACAGCAATACACAGTCCAACAACATGCAGGGTTGATTGATGGCAACAGGCCATCAGGTTTGGATGTATGAACAGGGCAGATGCATCAACGGACATGCAAATATTTGTGACCCATCAGGACAAATGTCCAGGGGTGTTAATTGTGATTGCACATACCATTTTCACGTGGAATGGATTATATGTGGTTATAGGGTGGTGTGAAGAAAATATTATTAACACCTTCGAATACCAATACATATGCTGTACATTTCTAATAGCTACAGATATATACACACTACTGTTCTAACTACAGTTTCCTATATGATAACTACTTCAATTTGGTGATAGGACTGTTAGTGCTACATCAATATACATTTTATTGTTATTCATACACGTTCATATCTGGCTTTGTTCAGCTACATCATCCTGCTACATTTGCTTTATATAGCTATAGACAACTGTGGATGTTTGATATTTCAGACAATCATACTATCTGCATATTGCAGACTGAGAGCAACATATCCAGATTTTGGGATACACATTCCAGCTGCAGCAACACTTTGGACACATTTCGCAGTTTGGTTCTACTTGTCACATTCATTTCATTCTGTACTGACTGCAGTATACTTTATACAAGGGTTATTACTACTTTATTGGTGGATTCATAACTTTCTCACACCCTCTCACTTGTTTTCATTTTACTATTCAGGATGGTACTTACTTCTAGGCTTTATTGACATGTTTTACCTGTAGTTATTACAATCCTTTCCAGCAGTCTCACTTCTGTCATGTTTCAGTATTTCAACAGGGATATATTTCACACATGCCCGCGCAAACGAGCGCACTCACGGTTAAACATCTTTACAATTTAAAAAAGTATATTACATGTTCATTTATATATTCTGCAGCTGTACTTTTCAGCCTGCTGCAGGTTGTGCACTATGATATTATAGGTGGGGCATCTTTATTTCAGACTTTATTTCAGACATTTTCATTTTTCTGTTTGGATTTCAGACTGCAACACACTTTTGTAATCAAGCAATACTTGCAAACACTTTTACACTGTTACTTGCACATTTTATTACTTAGAGACTACACTGCACTCTTTTGCTAACTGTCATACTTTTATATTTCTTTACAGTTACTGGGAGTGGATTACTGACCTGCCTGGTGGCGCAACCGCACCAGCCTATCACCATAGGCTCTGCGGTTCACAGAACGGACACCTGCAGCTGTAATATAAATGAAGTAATATTGGAATACACATCTCCATAATATCAGCTAATTTAATTTCTTACATACATAATTAAATGTAACTTACTCAGTAGTGGGGCATTGGGCATTTGCCGGGCCTCCTGGATCCAAAAGTTCAATTGGTCCTGCTTGCGTCTCTTCAGGTCTGCATGGTGGTGATGGACCTGCTCACCAGTCCTTGGAATTCCTGTGGCACTGGTAAGATCATGAGCCAACCGGTCCCACGCCTCAGCCCTATATGCTCCCCACAGGACCTGGCCCTGCATGAGTTGGGCCTCATGATTGTGGACTAGGAGCCAGACCATGTATCTGGACTCCTCAACACCCCACCTCTGTGCTCGAAAGCAACTACCCTCACCTACACCTGACATTCGGGCTGCAAGTCAGTTCTACAATCATTTATGCTGTGTATTCCTGCCTATGGGGCTTATATATGCCGTTTTTCCTGCACTTATCTGTGATTGGCCATTTTGGAATTGTATCCACTTCATAAAACCTGCTTTGTCATGCTCCACTTTCTATTCATTCCTATATATTTGCTATTACTGCATTTCTGAGTACAGCTGTCGTAGCTTAGTGGTTCAGTACCTTGACTATGGTGCATGGTATCCTGGGTTCGAACCTGGCCACTGCTTTTTATATTTTATGACTGTCTAGACAGGCTAGGGGGTGTGTCTGTGTAAAGGCAGTTCTGATACGGCGTGCTCAATGTTGCCCATTGGTTAGCTTGTTGGCGCGGTGCGCAGCTCCGCGCAAACAGGGTTCGCTGGCTTATGCCTCATTTGGCTGTCAGCACGCATAGTACACTCAGCTCAGCTAGAGGCACACAGTTTCAGTGTGTGAAACCACTGCTCACCTACGGGCACTCATTTTGCACCTGTTAAACCACTGCTCACCTATGGGCAGATGCACTCACCTTGTTAAACTGTAGCTCAGCTATAGGCACATCTGGCATTTTTTTCTTGTTTTGTTACCTCACATTTCTTCAAAATAAATGGACTAGTTCATTACATTTTACATAAAATGTGATTTTATATGTGTACATGTTTGTCAGGGACTTGTTTCGTGCTTATTTTTCTAAAAATAAAAGTTGGTGTTGTGGGGGCTTGAACCATGAATGCCTGCTCTTCAGCTGACATCTCTACCACTACGCTATTGCTTCTTGGCTTACTTTGCATATTTAGTTCTTATATGCTTTCCCACTGACTGCTAACTGTAGCTGCGCTATGGGCATGCCTGCGCAAACGAGCGCACTCACGGTTAAACATCTTTACAATTTAAAAAAGTATATTACATGTCCATTTATATATTTTCTGTTCATAGTCTGTGGGGGCATGTGTTGTGTTGTGTTTATTCACATTTCCGTGGACTCTGTCGTGGGTGTTTACTTTGGGCACTTTTACTCTTCTGGGGGCATGTCCGCTTGCAGGGCTCAGCCCTGGGACACGCCCCCTACTGTCTTACATGGACCGTGTTAGACTTAGGTGTGATTCAGCATGCTCTCATGAATATGCAGAGCGTGCTGACATCACTCTGTTTAACTGCAGCCTCCATGTAAGAGTTATAACTCTTACATGGAGGCTTCGTGAATCCTGCCCATGGACTTAACTTTTGCTTATTTGTTTAATATCAACAGATTTTAGTATATCTTAACAGTGCCTCATAATTAGATTGTGCTCTTTATCATATAAATTTGGATAATCTGCTTATTCTGTAATTACCCAGTGAGATACTAAACAGCTTTCAATTTGATACTGATTCAACATTATTCTATGCCTGATAGTTTTGAAATTATTTTGTATTCTGTAATTTAAGTTAATGTTTATGTGTTTTCTATGTTGTTGAACAGTTTCTCCCCAGTTTATATTTAAAAATCCAGAATGCTGTCCATACTGACCCACTAAACAGTTCTGTATTCTCTATAAACACATAAGGAGGTTCTGCGGAACAAAGTTGATGGAGCGACTTCAAGGCATAGTGGATCAAATTCAACATCTCTTTTGAGTTGATATGCTCTGTTCTGCCTGAAAGATTCCTAATGCCTTTCACTTTTACCTCCCTGGAAACTTCTTTCCAAGCAAAATCTGTCACATCAGTGGTGATAGAATGGTCTGTGGTCTGAGAAGAGAAGAAGAGTCCTTAATTCAATGTATTATCTCCATCAATACAGTTCCCTTTTTATGAAGTCCAAAACTTGAATTTGATACTCCATAGAATGCAAATGCTGGATCCTTGTGTAGTTAGAAACCATTGTATCTTTCTTATGTGTAATCTGGAAAGAGGTATCATGAGAATCTTAGAAGCCATGAACCTAGGATCCTGAGGCATTCTCTTGCATAACTCTGAGACTGATTGAAGATGGTCAGGAAAAAATTCCAGATAAAGATCCACTTTGTACTGTGTTGAAAGGCCTTTTAAAGAAAAGATTCCATAAGGAATCCCAGAAACACAGTCATGTGGAATGGCATCAAGGAAGGGTTGCAATATTTATCTAGAAGAAAAGCTAGGTCAAAAGAGACATAACCCATGTTAATAACTCTTGGCATTTGAATAAAGACTCTGCTAAGATAAGCAAGTCATCTAAATAAGGAAATATGTGAATGCCATTCAGTCTGCAAAAAGTTATGACTGGGGCTAGACATTTTGTGAATAGCCTTGGAACTGCCTAACCTTCACCAAAGCTAAATGGTTCCTAGTACATTTGAGAGTCAACCTCCTACTAGGATCACTAATTCACAAAACCTTTTCACTTGAGACATTTTCTCCTCTCACTCATAAACTTTTCATCAAGCTCACAACATATAATCTCAGGGGTATCTCTCAATTTCAACATACCCTATTAACTCCAAAAATTAAACTTCATTGCACTGACCTTGCATTCTCCATCATAGCTCCTACACTATGGGACTCTATTCCACTTTCATTTCAGAGACATCCAGATTTACTCAGATTTTAGACAACAGCTCAAGCAGCACCTCTTCACCAAAATAAAGTGCAGCTGCACTCATATAGGTCACATTTCATGAACCCTGTATCTTTCTCACACCCCTCTATCCCTATTTCATCCTTTCTCATCTTGTCATCCTCTCACTTAGTTCATCTCAGTCATCCTACCTCACTCTTCTCTTCACATCTCTCACATTTCTTCTTTCTATTCCTTTTCCCTCTGTGTGCCTCTATCTCCATTTGTACCTTCTTCCCATGGTATCCTTTCCTAGAACTATTCGCATTTGCCTCTTCTAAAGTCTTCATACCTCTTGTTATAATGATATGCTGCTAAGCCTATAGAATAAGTCATATTAGTCATTATGGCTACATGTTATCCAAAATGCTTTGTTAAGCTTAATTTCATTTTCCATCAACGTTTTGACTTTGTAAAATGCTTCTTGAACTAAATGCTGTAGCATATTATTGCATCTGTAAATATGTATATGATTTTTAACATAGCCTTGTATCTGTCAATATGTTTTGTTAATTTCTTATGTGATCCTATTTACCTGGGCTGTGTCTGCAAATGGTACACTGAGATCAGTTCTCTATCTCATTAAACAAATTATTTATTGATTTATTTTACATTTTGTTAACGGGAAAGTCTGACTGGACTCATGCCCTTTTTCAGCAGAGTCCCAGGGAGCAAAGCTCCACATATAAAACAGATTAATAAAGTATAATTACACAGGTACAAAGCATAACACTATGCATTTTATATCAAATAAAACTAGGATAATAATACTTCAAACTGTATATCAGTAAAAGTAAACGTAGTATGATAAATTGTACACCATACAGGTACAAAGATGAAACACCTTAAACTGTACAATCAAGAAACATTCAGTACGGTATGATATAATATTATAATAATATAAAGTATAAACTAAGTGTCTATACTTAGAAGAAGGAGTAACTATTGAAAAGAAGACAAAGGTATGAGGAATGGCACTTGCAAGATTAAGAGATGTCTACATCCTGTCCTAGGGTGAGCAGAAAGGAGATTGAGTTACACTAGCCTGGGAGACACGGTTACACATCTAATTAGCTTGTAGGTGTGTTTTTAGAGATTTCTCAAACTGAGCTAAGGATGTTGTGGCTGATATCTGTGGGCAGAGTGCTCCATTTTGTAGCTATAAATTTTGAAAAGAGGGAGACTCCTACAGAGTTGTTGGCTTTAGTGACTTAAAGGAGAGGTTTATTGAGAGAGCATAGGACCATACTACTGGAGTAAGAATGTAATAGGTTTTGTAATGCAGGGGTTTTCTGTGGGTAGTAAAGAATCTTATGGGTCAGTATAAGCTGGTTACAAAGGAGAAGATGGGCAAGTTCAAGCCAACTGAATTGTTTAAGAGCCGAGCAGTGGTATGTTTAATGTGGGCTATTGGTGGTGTGAACTTTGCAATTTTGTTATAGCAGGCATCAAGTTTAGTTAAATCAGATTTTCTAAGATTGGTGAGGATAGGGGAGGCATATAGAAGTGTAGAGATGAGATGTGTTTGTGCTATTTTAGCCCTGTTGCTGTTTGTAAGGAATTGTTTGTTTCTATATAGTCCCCCCCAGTTTTTTATATACTTTCTTTATGGTGAGTGAAATGTGAGTGTCAAATTTCATGTTTCAGTCTATCTCAACTTCTAGAAGTTTGGTGTGAGTGACAGGAGAGATAGTTGTTTTAGTGTCAGAAATGATAGTAAATGTGGGTATGAGAGTGGAGTGATTAGTAGGCTGGAATATGAGAAGTTTAGTTGTATTGGGGTTAAGTATTAGTTGAGAGTTGGTAAACCATTCTTATACAGAGAGGAAATATACCTGCATTTGTAGTTGCAGTTCTTGGAGGGAAGGAGAGGAACAGATTAGTGTTGAGTCATCAGCATATTGGATGACTGAGGCTTGTAGAGTAGAGATATGGAGGTTGTTAGTGAAGACAGAGAAAAGTAAAGGACCAAGGATCAAGCCTTGGGGAACACCCAGTGTGACTGGTAATAAAGAAGAGTGTTCTTGCCTCCACTGTACTGCTTACTGTCTATCTGTTAAATAACTTTGAAACCAGATATGAGTTTGTTGTGGTTGACCATATCAAATGTCTTAGAGAGATCAAGAAAGATAGCAGAAACACAGTTGCCATCATTTCTGTGGTTGTTTACTATGTGAGTGAATAACATAAGGGCTGTTGTGGTGCTGTGATAGGGCCTGAAGCCATGTTGAGTGTTTGTGAGAAGGCCGTGGGTGTTGAGATAATCCATGATTTGTATGTGTATACACCTCTCCAGTATTTTGGACAGAGTTGAGTGTATTGCTGTATGCTGATAGTTAACTCTTTTGAGTTGCCCCCTTTGTGGAGTGGAATAATGTGAGAAATATTTCAGATTTCAGGACAAGATTTTTGGATATTGAACAGTTGATAAGAATGGATATAGGGTATTCAATGGCATCAGCAGTCATTTTCAAAAATTCATTTGGCAGTTTATCAGCAGCTAGGGTGATAGGTTTTAGTTTCTTAAGAAGTTTCTTAATTATATCAGTTAAGCCATTGTTTTTACTATGGTAATTGAGTGATTGGTTGGAGGATGGACAGCTTTAGGCGTCAACTAGAGCAAGGATGGAGTCAATAAAGACTTTGTTGAAATGGATGGCAATATTGAGTTAGGTATCAGTTATGGTAGGAGGGGGAGTACCTGATTTTCCAGGAAGAAGAACATTGTTAATGGCTGTCCAGAATTTTTTGAGGTTATTTTGATATTTAGATTGTATAGTGTAGTAGTAGCTAATTTTGTCTATTTTGGCACATTTCTTTGACTTGATGCAAAGTTCAAGATATGCCTGTTTGTCTGTCTGGGATCCAGTTTTGTGCCAGTGGGCTCAGCCTTTATCTCTGGATTTCAGCAGAGATCTAGTCTCTTTGCTTATCCAGGAATCTTAGTTGGATTTGACTCTGACAGTTCTGGAAGGGGCCTGGAAATTTAAGATATCTAAGAAGTAAGAGTTGAAGTACTGAACAGCTTTGTCAAGGTTGAGGTTCTTCAGAGGAGTCCAGTTACATCCTTTTAGTTCATTAATAAAGCTAGATGGATTGAAGTTTTTCTTGTTTCTTATTATCTGGTAATTAGTGCGCTTCTCCTGATATGTACAATGTCTTATTACAAATGTAAGTGATCACTCAGGTTGTCAGGGAGACATCCTGATTGACAGATAAGAGTTGGTCTGTTTTTCCAAATCCAGTCAAGTATTGACTGTCTCTGGTGTATTTGTCAATTCTAATAAGAGACTAAATGAGCTGAGAAAATCCATGGAGGTTGGTGAAGTTGATGGGAGAACTAGAATTACAGATTAACCAATCAATGTTGAAGTCCCCCAAGATGATGGTTTCATGTTGGAGGAACTCAGAGGCCCAGTCATGTAGGGTCTGCAGTGTGGGAATATTGTTCCCGGGTGTTATGTAGCAACCAATTTATAATGACACTTGTCCTGAGGTTAATTTTTAGTTTAGCAAGTATAATTTCTGCATTGCATAAGCTAGGTGTGTATATATTTATGTTTTCTACATTTAGTTGATTTTTAAATAGCAAAGCTACACCTCCTCCTTTTTAGATGTGCAATTATTTGGTAAGATATTATAGCCTGGTGCTAGAATTTCATTATTGGAAATGCCAGGTTTAAGCCAGGTTTCTTTTAATAATACTAAGTCAGGAGAATATAGGGAAAGATTAGCATGAAGATCATGGTCTTTTTTGCTAATGCTTCTGACATTCATATTTAGTATGAGAGGGTCACTGGCTTTTCTAAGAAGTTGGACTGTGTTATGAGATGGGATTGTGGTTAGTTACGTGGATATCACTATCAGATGGGCTGGGATTAGGACGTATGTCTCCACTGAGAGATAGTCTGGCTGCAATGCATACTTTGGTTCTCATGAGGTTAGTTATTGACTTGTAATATTTTGAGGATAGTTTATTGATATGGTGGGAGGGTAAGGTAAGTTTGAGGGTGTGATGATAGATATTTATGTGTATGATAGTTGGGGATATGAAAGGGGGTGAGAGGTGTTGGTAATTGTGCTGTGAGTGATAGAGGTGGCATGGTGGGGTAGTGCATTAGGTAGATTGTTATTATATGAGGTAATGTGTGTCAGTAATATGAGGATTGTTAGTGTTGATGGTACAGATATATTTAGGTGAAGCATCTTAAGCAATGAAGTAGATATAGATGTTGTTAGAGCTATATGAAATGTAATTTAGACCTTGATATGTGTGTAGTGTTAGCAGATATTGGAGGTAATGGCATAAGTTGATAGTGTAGTAACTGGGTTTGTTAGTATTATTTCCCTTTCCAAGGAGGGGGTTGGAGTGTTTGCAAGAAGGGGTAGTGTGGGAGTTATGTAGAGATATAGTGACTCTGGTTTAATGTGGTTAGATTAAGTTGAGGTAGAGGAGTGGCCTTTAGAGTATAAATCTGAGGAAAGAGGGGGTGGATGGGAATGGGGGTAGGAAAGGGGAGCAACGGGAACCTGATCATAGTGAGGGCAAACAGAGAGGGTTAAACTATGGTGTGGAGAGAAGCAGCTCATCAAAAGAAAAAAAAACAAAAAACAATCACTTTGAGTACAGAGACAAGGTCAGTACAGAAGATTTTGCTTAAGTTGAACTTCTGTGTAAAAATGTGTGTAAAGAAAAGGGTAAGCAGACCTGAAATAATTGCAGGAAACTTTAAATTTATAAAGAGCTAGAAGATCATAGAGAGAATGGAAGGGGTATGGGCTTTAAGAATAAGAAGGGAAAGCTGCAGATCAACTGCTATAAACTACACTGGGTAGGGGGAGTCTCAGTATTGTGCAAGCATGGGCGGTAGGCTTAACTGGAAAAAATATCAAGCAATTTCGACCTGCACTATCATTTCTTTTATTAAAACAGCAATGTCTTTCTGCCATAGAATGATATCAAGCAGAAGGGTACTTTGTTTCTAGTACTTCTCTGAGGGTGGGAGGCTTGCAGGTGAACTGGATAGGTTGCAAACTAAAAGAATAACAAGTGTAGGTCAGTGGTGGGGAACAGGAGGGGATAGTTAGTGCACATAAAAGAAAAACTGGAGAAACCTGAAAGTGTGCAGTCAGTAGGAACAATCTATTGCATAAGATAACAACATCGATGTGAAAACAACATCAGAGAACAACTAAAGTTCAATTGTTAGGTTCAATATAGAAATGTCTCTAATCAAAAAAACATTATGATAGGAACATTAACAAGTATATATGTGCAGTTTGCGTTTGGAAAATGCTATTCAAAACTCCATATCGGGATTCTAACATTGTTTACAAAGCTACTGTAGGTGTAGCCACAAAAGATAAAGAGGATTGTGTGGCCAGGCACATTGTGAATAAGCTTAATGCAAATGTGCACAGACTCTGTAAAGTTTGTTACAGACTAAAATAGAGTACAAAACCACTAAGCTAGAAATATGCCAATAATGGATTGCATTTAGGGACACACAATAGTGAAAACAAATGCATAGACATTCATAAAAACATTTAGTATAGGCGCAGAATACCAGATTAAATCCTTGCTGGAAACAATTAGTTCAAGTAATATTTGAGCTTATCATCCACGGCTAGGCACAGTTGTTGAACAAGAATCAGTACACCATATAAACTAGTATAGCCAGTGACAAAAATTATATAGTGGAAAAATAAAAAGCAGAGAAAACAAAACACAGTGAATTTGAAATTGATTATTAGCAGTTTAGACACTCACTGATGCTGTGAGCAGACTACAGAGACTAAGCTAGAGCAATGATGGGTTTGATATGTTTGCAAATGGTGCCATAGTGCATGAGGTAAAAGTAAACTCTGTAAGAATATGTGATTGGTAAGGAACGGTGGTATCCTGAATAATCAGTGACATAACAAAGAAGTGAGAGAGCCAGTACTAGGGAGACAAAAAAAATGTGTTACGGGGGTGGGGGGATAGCAGATATGAGATACTTGAATAAGTTGCTCAGAATGAACCACTGCATGGAAAAAAGCAGCTCTTAAAAAAAAAAAAAAAAAAAAAAAAAAACAATCAGTTTGAGCATAGACCCAATGTCAGCATGGAAGGTTTTGCTTAAGTTGAACTTCTATGCAAAAATCTGTGTAAAGAAAGGGGTAAGCAGACGTAAAATAATTACATGAAACTTAAACTTTATAATGAGACAGAAGAAAATAGAGAGTATGGAAGGGGTATGGGCTTTAGGGATAAGAAGGGAAAGCTGCAGAGATTGAAAGAAGGACCAACTGCTATAAACTACACTGAGGGGAGGAGTGTCCCAGTAGTGTGTGAGCATGGGAGATAGACTTCACCAGAAAAATAATATCAAGTAATTTAGCCCTACACTATCATTTCTTTTATTAAAACAGCAATGTCTTTCCACCATAGAATGACTTCAGGGAGAAGGGTGCTTTGCTGCTAGTACTTCTCTGCGGGAGGGACACTTGCAGGTGAGTTGGATAGGGCTGAAAAACTATTTTTTCTTTTATTAAAACAACAATGTCTTTCTGCCATAGAATGGCCTGAAGTAGAAGGGTGCTTTGCTGCTAATACTTCTCTGTGAGTGAGAGGCTTTCAGGTGAGCTGGATAGGGCTGCAAAACTATCTAGAATGACTTCAAGTAGAAGAGTGCTTTGCTGCTAGTACTTCTCTGCGGGTGGGAGGCTTGCAGGTGAGGTGGCTAGAGCTGCAAACGATGCTGCGAGCACACTACAGGGACTACATTAGAACAGTGATGAGTCTGATATATAAAGTAAATAAACAAACAAATAAAGAAAGAAAGAAAGAAAGAAAGAAAGAAAAACTAAAAAAAAAATAATAATAATTTGATCCATAGAAAACCTGAGAAAATTTCTGAAGTATATAGCTATAAGCATCTTTTAGGACTAGAGTTATCAAGTAACCCATGTGAGGAATAAGAGGTAACAGGTTCTGTAAGGTTAACATTTTGAACTTTGGAGCTTTCACATGCAGGTTTAGAAATGAAAGTTCTATTACTGGTCTCCAAGATGTCTCCTTCTCTGGTACCAAAGCATACTGGAATAGCAGCCTTTGACCCTCCGCTGAAATGAGGCTTTTGTATCCATTGCTGTCTGTAACATTCCAGCACCAGTTTAAATACCCAGGAGTCTAAAACATTTTGCCAAAGAAGGATGTTAAAAGACAGTTTGGGGTCTCTTTATTAATTGATAGGGAGAATAATATGGGAGATAATAGTGATCACTGTGGGACACCTGTCTGCAGAGATTCGTAAGGGGATCTTACTAAGTTTTGAAGTGTTTGTTATTTAGGCGTGACACGAATCATTTTATCACTTGGGGATGCTTACTACCCTGAACAATGAGTTTGGTAGAGGTGGATGATCAACTAATCAAATAACAGGGTTATTTAGGAGGATATATGAATGCTTGGAGGCAAGAATTACGGTAGGTAGGTTCCTTTTTGACAGGCTGTGTGTTTCAACAGAGTGAAAACTTAGAAGTGCCTTCTTTCTCCATTATCTGATTTATATTTAGAGACATTGCTGAAGAAAACAAGGGAGTCACAACTTTAAGGATATAAATGGTGTGCTTATCAAAAAGTTAACTTTATTTGCAGATAATATTTTATACTTGAAAAATCTACAAAATGGTATTTCAGTGTTGTGGAACAATTTGAAGCAGTTTTTTTTTAATATAAAAATGAATGAGGATAAAACAAAGGCTATAGCGGGAAAATGTGTATCCACACAAGAATTAGTTCAGTAATGCCCATATTTATGAAGACATGCTAAGGCAAAATATTTAAGTGTGTGAATTAAAAAAAATATATATGTTATTCCAGCTAAGGATGTGTGGAAAAAGATTAATAAAAAGATAATACAAAAAACGAGAAACTGAAAGCTCTCTGTGGATGCGGATAGTAAGGTAAAATCACTGAAAATGTTTTTAGTGCCTGTAATTTTATATACAGGTCAAATATATTTTTCTCAATGAGGGGTGAAGATGATAATTAAAAAGAGTTGAACAAATGTATTTAGAAAAGGAAGAGGACAAGAGTTAAATTAGATAAGCCGATTCTCCCCATAGAACAAGTTCATTAAGAACTGCATGATTTGTAGAGTTACTTTAGAGCTACTCATTTAAGGGTCATATACATAACACAAGCAGAGGATTTTAAACCAAAGTGAAAAGGGCAGATGATGAAAGAGGGATGGACGATGGAGAAATAAAGAAAGACAAGGATTTTGTATGCAGATCCTTAGGGAATATGTTCATAATGCAGCAGAAAATATACTAAGAACTAAGTCAAGACAGGAATGGAGAAAGGAGATGTTGTCCATAAGAATTACCTCAAGTAATGAGTAGAGAAAATAGGGAAGAGTAGTCTGGAATTTACTGGAGAAAATTAGCAAAGTGACCAGGATTTTGGGAGAAAATAACTAGAAAGGGAAAGGTATTATGATGGTATGAAGCTAAGCCGATGTTCGGACTGCAGGTTAGAAACTACTTTCACTATCAGGAACTGTAATCACAGTATATGCAAAGAGAAAAGGATAGGGGAGTGCTAAGTGAATGGTCAGTTCTGATAGAGTTTTAAGTTGAGTCTGGAAAACGAACAGCTGTTTAAAAGGGGATAATTAGTAGAACATATGCACCATTGGATGGCAACTATAGGAATAAATCAGTAGGTTTGAAGAGGTTAGGAAGAGAGTCTGGAAAGGCAATTAATGGACCGATGTAAAGATATCTGTATTACTCCTGGGTATGCAATAAAGTCCAAATGGTTTATAACTTCTGATTGGAAGTGTTTGCAGTGGTATTTATATACCCCAAACAGACTTCAGAGATTTTTTTTTCTCAGGTAGATAGCAAATGCTGGATGCATGTCAGATTTTAAAAGTTCCCTACAGAGAACTTTGTCATAAATGCTTGGAGAACAAATGTTTGTAAATAAAAAAAATGTTCTTTTGAGCTCAGACAACAGATCAGAATTGTCTAGACATAGTAAGACCATACTAAATATGTTACTATCTACCAAAAAGCTATTATTAGAAAATGGAAATCAAAATCTAAGCCATCTGTAATTAAAGTACTGAATATTGTAAAAGTGATAAAAGGGTTGGAGGTGGGATCTTCATAAAAGGGAAGGAAGAAATTAGCAGGAAATAAATGGAATTTGTGGGAAGAATATGCACAAAATAATGTAAAGAAAGAGGAGACATGAACTGATCAATTCATGTAATATCAGAGTGAGTGATAATTGTTAAAAAGTAAACATGTAAGTACACCTGCATAAAGATAATGAAAATGTCGCTGTGGTTTGTTTTCTTTTCTAATAATGTGTATATACTTATGTCATTGTTTAAAATCTGATTTAATAAAGATTTTACAAGAAAAAAATATCTCAAAGGAACTCATAAACAAGTCTTTATTCATATTCTGAAGTATTTCATCTGTAAGTGTGCATAGCATAGATATTATGCTTCACCCAGACCTGAAACCGTGTTGATGTCCTGACAGAATTATTTAAGTTTGAATATATTCAAACAGATGGCTGTATATGTTTTCAAACATTTTGTCAAGGGTTAACAATATCGAGGTCAGTCATATATCTGTACCAAGAGAGGGCTTAAGAATATTGGGCAATGGCCTAATGATGAACATTTTTCATTGTGAGGACATAATACTGCTAATGAAGCAAATGTCGCAGATGTGTACATGGTTGTAGGGTGCAACCTTCATATAGCACAATAAGCCATGGGTGATGGCCATCTGTCCCTGTTGGGGCAACCTCCAGTGACAGACATCCAAGCATCCAAGTGATAGGGCTCAAGTACACTGTGGCCTTCAACTTTGCCACAGTGCCACAACTCCAGGCTTGGTCATATTGGCACCAATATATGTTACCTAGTGAACAACCATGGCAGGAGAAGGGTACAAACATCCCAGAACACAAAGCTTCTAGCCCACCAGACAGTCTGCTTATCATGGCTGCCTATCCCCAGCCCCACTACCTACTGGGCACAGGTTGCTTCTCTTTTTCTTTAGCATTTAGTTCTTTGTGCAAGAAGGCTGCCTGTATGTTAAATAGGTCTTTGTTGAAGTCCGACAGCTGAATCTTATCCAGCTGAAACCAGCTGAGTTGTTTTCCTCCAAATTCTCAAGTTTTGGTACTAGCAGAATGAGTCATAGGGCAATTTTCATCATATTCCATTTGATGTACTTCCTGGTCCTTTCCATAGCCACATTGCTGACCTCCTGCCACCAAACCAGTCAGCCTAGCATCTCTAACCAAATGACATGCCCCACAGCTATTGTTCACTTTTAAAAAATCTCTCAAAATTATGCTTGTCTTTCTTCTTTTTTCTAACTACCCACAAATTACTCCCACAAATGGATCAGCATTGTATTTGGTTATCCACAGTCCTGTAAAAATTGCCATATATTTGGCATCAACTGGTCCCAGTATTTCCTCCACCATCTCTTCCAGTGAAACTATCACCTTGTTCTAGCTAATCCAAGCTGGAATCTGACAAGGACAGAACACCATTCTCTCCACTGCCAATGCAAATGTCAGCTCCCATTTATAAAAATGTGCTGAATACCTGTAATAGAGAGGGCAATATTGTTACACCTACAAACACTATCATATCAACTTAATATCTATATATATACATCTACAGCCCCACTTTTATATATATATATATATATATATATATATATATATATATATATATATATATATATTTATATTTATATGTATGTATGTGGGTCTACTGCTTTTCATCAAATACCATGTATTCGAAAAAGAGCAGTAGACAGCTCAGTTATGCGAAAGTGCACTTATTCGAAAGTGCACTTATTCGAAAGTGCACTTTCGCAAATTCATTTTCTATAAACGTATCGCACCACAGTGGAGGACAGCAGGAAAACATGCTATGTCCTCCACTGTGGTGCGGTAGTTATGGATCTTAGGGTTAGGGTGTGGGTCATGGTAAGGGGATAGCTAGTAGGGCTATCCTCTTACCATGACCCGCGCCCTAACCCTAAGGTCCATGACTACCACACCACAGTGGAGGATAGCCTGTCACTAAAGTCAGTAGTAGCCCATTCGCTGAAGCGGGTTTCATGAAAGTGCACTTTCGATTAAGTGCACTTTCGTGTAACCCAGGGTCTACTGTGTGAGTTCAAAGAAGTGTATTTTCGAACTTATACAGTAGACCCATATATATATATATATATATATATATATATATATATATATATATATATATATATATATATATATATATATATGTGACTCTACTTCACTTGACCTAAAACTCATTTGACTGACTTTCATTTGACTGACAGCTTACAATGCTGAATTTCAACATACTAAATCTTAAACCATAGATATGCACACTTAGAACACCAATAACTAACTCTTTCCAGAACCTAAAAACTACTTACGTACCTTCTTAACAGAAACCAGCAATGTACAACCAAACAAAGTGGGGGCTTCTGCCCCCACATCCCCCAATTGGGGGGGGCTGTTCCCCCCACCCTCCTAATTATATATACTAACTCCAGGATTGCACTACAGTGGGGAAAAAGGGCATATACCTTTAACTTGCCTTACAATACTCTACTCACTGCCGCTACTGCTGGGAATGCACAAGACATTTGCCAATTTACTTTAGATACTTCCCATAAAAATGTAAAGAGACAAATCCACATTTAGAAACACTACAACACTACTTTCTACATGACTACTGGAATTCTAACAGTCAGCACTGTAAGTTACAGTAATTGTTTTTATCAAAAGCAAGTCATGGGTGAAGGAAAACCCTTAAGCAAGTCTATGCACTTGATTCTGCATACCTTGCATGGCGTGCAGGATTACTGCAGGAGCTCTAGCAGGCAATATGTCTGCCATGCGATCCAGGATCCAGCCTGCAGGAACGTGCACGAGCACTCCTGCACTAGTCCTGCATGGACTAAGCCCCTGCATGCAAATCACCCCATTTTCAGGAGAAATCCATGCAAATGAGGTGAATTTGCGATCCAGGAAGTTTGAAACCGGCCATGCAGGACTAGTGTAATCTGCAGAAATGTACTCGGTTAGTAACCAAGTACATTTCTGCAAAATCCAAAATGGAGCCGTGGCAGCCCCAAATAAAGGCTGAATATCAGTCAGAAAGCATGTCATGGCCAGTATAAGGCCATTGGCATTGCAAACAGCTTAAAAAATAAAAATATAAACTTTTATTTTTTGTTAGCCGATCTCGGCTGTTAAAGCGTAGGGCTGTGGCGCGCAAACGGGATTGGGGGGAAAATAAGAAAATAAACCTAAAATAAGCATTTTAACTAAAATCACTATTTGCCATTAAAGTCAATGGCAGGCAGAAAAAAAAACATGGGCAGTGAGTAGTGTTTGCTAAGGGAGGAGGCTCAGTGTGAGACATGTGACTATGCATTAGCAGGCAATCCTATGCATATGAGGGGAATGATAGTGAATTCCAGTTTTCCCCAGCATGCTAGTCAGGTCCCAACAGTGTAAGAGCAGGAATAGCTTGGTGCACACCTAGGAGTTAGCTGACATCATGGGTGGAGGGGTGTCAGGCATACTGTAAGCGGATTGGCTCAGGTTTGCTCCAAGCTAAGCACAGCTAAGCAAGGGGGTGTGTCTAAGTCTGCCTAGCACTCTTTACATTGCCTAAGCGGGTGTGCACGCCATGCACCAGGTATTAAAGGGAAAAAAAATTTAAACCAGGAAATAGCAGCTCTGTGCACATTTGAGCACTGTGTTTTTGCAACGCACCCCTGGGCTTAAACAGGAAGGCAATGGGAAGGGAAAACAGCAGTAGGAAGGTAATCAAGGAGAACTAGCAAAGCTGGCAGGTGAAATGTATCAAAATCAGCCAATTACACAGGCAGCTGACCAGCCCAGCCCAGAACACTACTATAAACTATGCAAACACCTTCCGATCTATTTTTTTCCATACTTTACATGACCGGTGTATACAAGCGGAGAACTTTTAACAAACAAAACTACAAAATGATAGGGGCTGCAGCAGGCAACATAGAACAACATGTGAAAGAGGCTGAGGGTGGTGAGGATGTGAATGCTGCCGAACAACCCATAGTGAGGAGACGGAGAAGAGTGTACAGACCCAGGGTAACCTACCAGGGGCTACATGAGCTGGAGATAGTGGAGCACTATAGGGTGGACATGGACCTCCTACAGCAAATTGTTGAGCTGTGCCGACTACACCTGACACACCGAACTGACCGAGGGGAACCCATCCCAAAAGATACCAAGGTATGTGTAGGCCTAGGAATACTAGCCGCAGGTACCTCCCAAACCTCAACTGGGGATATCATGGAGATCTCACAGGCAGCAGCATCCAGAGTATTCCACCAGTTCCTGGATGACATCTCAGCACATGCCAGTGAGCACGTATATTTCCTCAACACCCTTGAGGTGTTGGCCAGCAATATGTGTCTCTTCCACCAAATAGCAGAATACCCTGAGGTAGTGGGTTATATAGACTGCATGCACATATGCATCAGAGCACCACCGGTGATCAGGGTAGGGCCTACATCAACTGCAGGGGTCTCCCCTCCATCAACTGCCAGGTCATGTGCGATGCCCAGGGGATTATAATGAATGTGTGTGCTGGCTGCCCTGAGAGCTATCACGATTCCCACATTTGGCATCTGATGCAGCTGTACCAGAGATTTGCCAATGGGGACATCCCCTATGGTCACCTAGTGGGGGATGCTGGTTACACACTGGAGCCGTGGCTGATGACACCCATCAGAAATGCACACACACCTGAACAAGAATGCCATAATGAGGCACATGCACAGGCCAGACATATAATAGAGTGCATGTTTGGGATGCTCAACTCACGGTTCCAGTGTCTGGACACATCCAGTGGAGCCTTGCAGTACTCACCAGCTATATGTACTCAAATTGCTATGGTATGTGCCATGCTACACAATATGACCCTGCGGAAACAGCTGCAGCAGGAACAGCACGGGGCAGGGCCACAAAGCCCCCCACCAATGCCAAGGCCTTCACAGGCACAGAATGACTCAGAGGAGGAACAACCTGAGCCTGCCCCAGTAGGCAGATGGAGGCATGCCCAGTATGCCCTGGCCTTGGCAAAGAGGCAACACATAGCACATACACTGACACAGTAGGGACCCAGGAAATGACACCTCTCTCTGACTCACACATACAGTAAAACATGACACTGCCTGTGCTCAACCATGTATAGGGAGTGTACTATGTGCATCCGACATAGGCAGCCCTCCAGCACCATCCTCAATCCTGGCACACCCGCAAGGTAAGACAATCAATCTATCAATTGCCAAATGGAGTAGAATGTGTCATTACCTGTCTCTATGGTATGGATGTCAGCATGCAATGGAATTGGATGGCTGAATGATATGGCAGTAGATAGTAGACACCCATAGTAGCACCATGACATCTGTACCACATACTGGAGTCACCATAGCAGCCAGTACTACACAGGGTGACAAAACCACTGCTGGAAATGTGCTGGGTGACATGTGTGTCCATATGACTCACACATGCCAGTCAGGGAGGATCTCATACCCAACAACAGTCACAGCCAGCAGGACAGGTGTAGACAAACCCAAACAGAGCCAGTGCTATGGCCTGTGAATGATGCCTATGGGTAAGCCCCCCCCAGGCCTACACAGACAGACTACAGCAGGTCAGGCAGTGCGATGTTAGTTCTGAAGGGTAGGAAGAGAGACACTAATATGTAGGGCAACCATAGCTAAGACCTCTAGTACACTGATATGCCTCTAGTCAGTATGATAGGTTAGAATACAGAATGAAATAGAGTATCTGACATACCAGTACAGTCATAGCAAATGTGTGCAAGTGCCAGGTTTGCCCCTCCATCCTATGTAAACATGTAGAAAGAGTAAGGTGTGCCCCCCACCCAATCCTGTGTAGAAATGTAGCAACAGTCAGGTGCCCCCCCAATCCTGTGTAGAAATGTAAAAATAGACAGGTGTGTTCCCCCACAACCCTATGTAGAAATGTAGTAACAGTCAGGTGTGCCCGCCATCCCATGTAGACATGTAGAAACAGTCAGGTGTGCCCCCCCAATCCTGTTTAGAAATGTAGTAACAGTCAGGTGTGCCCCCCCAATCCTGTGTAGAAATGTAAAAACAGTCAGGTGTCCCCCCTACAACCCTATGTAGAAATTTAGTAGCAGTAAGGTGTGCCCCCCCAATCCAGTGTAGAAATGTAGAAACAGTCAGGTGTCCCCCCACAATCTTATGTAGAAATGTAGTAACAGTCAGGTGTGCCCCTCACGTCTATGTAGACATGTGGAAACAGACAGGTCTTCCCATTCCCCCAATCAAGTGTAGAAATGAAGTGACACTCAGGTGTGCCCCTCAAATCCTGTGTAGAAATGTAGTAACATGTATGAGTAGGTATAATACAAGTGGAGCACAGATACCCAGAGGTGGGCATGGTAGCAGGATAGGTTGTAGCATTTACACAATATGCAGGTCTGTGTGTTTTATGATGGTGTGTGTTTCATAATGTGTGAGAGTGGTCAGTATGTATGCATGTTGAGGTAAGACCTGGTGGCCATTGCCTACTACTGCTGATGACAGGGACAAACCCTCATGACTGCAGTGTCAAAGACAATCCCCACCAGTATAACACATGCTAGCAGTAAGCCATTGTAAATGTATGGTGGTAATATGTATCACCATCTGAAAGACTGATGTGGCATGGTTGTTAGACTAGATATACAAGCAGTACACAGGGGAAAGTACCCCAGACATACAGTATATATTGTGTCACTGTGAAATGGAAACATCCTTGGATTCGTACATATATGTATGCGTCACAGTAACTTGACCTGTAGTAGGGGATACCTGTGATGACTGCCTGAACACCTACAGATCACAAAGGAGGTAGGACTGATGTATTGGGAATCAGCTGATGTACCTGCACATGCCAGCATAACTGTAATGCCCCATGCATATCTGTGTGTCAGATGCAAGTAGTGTCCATAGCACACATGCACCCAGCCTCGCAAACACCACCCACAGGCATCTCTATAGCAATATCCCTGTTGTGGAGAATGGGTACAGCAAGACCCCACCTGTATATGGCAATAGCAGAAGACTGCAGCATGCAGTGCAGGTGTCCCATGCAGGTGTATCCCTAGCTGTAGGTAGCACCTTGCCAGCATCCACACCACCTGATCAAGATGGATAGAAGGTATTGGCATGAACAATTATCACACCGACCCTGTCACCCCAGAGGAATATACTGTATGGTGGTCTGGGACTGTAGGACTAACAGAATGCAATGGCCTGCCACATCTGGCCTGCATCAACTCCTAATGCCCCACAGACACCTGCCAAAGGTCTGTGTCTCACACATACTGCCAATGCATGTTATGTCATGGACACCCAAATAACATAACACACTCCACATAAGCTATATGCAAGCCATGTGGACAAACCACAGTAACATGTCCACCATTCTCCCACTGCATAAATTGTGGACCAACACTAACACACACCTGTGATGTGGTGATATCCTTAGGGAAAGTATAAGAGAATGTATGGATAATGTATGGAAGAGGTTCGAATAACAGAGAGGGGGGGTGTGGTAGCATGGGCAGCATGGAATGGCAGGGTCCGACACCAAGCTGTGTGCACAAACTATCCCTGGCTGCAAACACATAAATGGGCAGCTACACATCTGCCTGTACACCACAATAGGGTAAATGTCTTGACCCATGGCCCCTGCCTCTGGCTAACCTGTGCAAATCTATACAGCTGTGAGGCATTGCCACAGCAAGATAAGGCCATACTATCATGTTGATGGGCAGACAAGTATGGGATCCTCTGCCAGCATTGTACCAAGGTGCTGAACTGGATACACAAACCCAGCACCAAGTGTCTGCAGCTCCCCCACCAGAATGGCATAAGTTACCATGAATACTTAGGTTTCTCCCACAATCTCGGACACAGCTGCAGTCACCCTTATTCCCCAAGTCATTACTGTGAGAAAGAATGTCCACCTGACAGTACATACGGTCAGAAAACATCACTGTGTATAACAGTACACATGTCTGCATATCTCTGCTAACAGCAGTAACATGCAGCTGAAGCAGCACATAAACAATCACCTACAGTACACACTATCCCCTGCACAGTTTGTCCCCATATTGCCAAATGATCGATGGATACCCTGCAGAAACAGTATGCTATCCATAGGTGTACAACACAAAGGTCTGCACTTTAGTACAAACTACCTGGAATCTATCCACACAGTCAATACAGAAGGGCATATTGTGCATGCTCACACACTTAGAAAAATGAAGGTAATGTCAGCCAACAACATACCAAAAGGTCATACTGGGCATGCTCACACACAAACAAATGAAGGCGATGTCTGCAAACAACAGTGGACCAGACATATCTGGCAGTTACAGATTTTAGTGCAGACACTCCTCAGTATGCAGCACTCAGGCTTTGCACACACACTGGATAGGAATACAGGCATATATCCAAGGACAACACACTATAATAAGTCAAAAGTAGATGTACACAGATGTGTGGAAGGGAGTGACTGTCACAAGGGGCCATCCTTTATGAGGCCTGTTCCACCCAACAAACAGCCAAATGGCTACAACCACATGAGGTTCAGATGACACTCACTGTAGACCTTAGCCACTGGTATCTGTCAGCATTACGGACTATGTGGTGCAAGTGCTAGCTGTGCAAAATGACTGTACAATGAAGTAGTTATCTAGCAGCTGTATACACATACCTGTGGAATATCACCCTGCGTGTGCCCACATGTGGTATGTCAACCTCTAGATGAATGGGTTATGTCCAATGCACGCACACTGCCTTCCCCATAGCCATACAATAACAAGCCTGCTGAGGTCATCCACTTTGAAATACACCATTGTGAAAGCTGTAGGCCAGTAATCTCCATGGTGCTTCTTATAACTGTGTACTGCTGTAGTGTAATAAACTAGTTAGGCAGGATTTCAAATCCCAGACATGGCAACTGTGTGTGTGTGTTTGTGTGTGTGTGTGTGTGTGTGTGTGTGTGTGTGTGTGTGTGTGTGTGTGTGTGTGTGTGTGTGTGTCTGTTTGTGCAGACAGCAATGCTTTTTAGGCTAGTCACACTCACTACAATTCAAATGCCCTACTTTGTCAAGTCTGCTGATGTCATACACTTTGAAATACACCTTTTGGAAATCTGTAGCCCAGTAATCTCCATGGAGTGTCCTATAACTGCTTACTGCTGTAGTGTGATGAACTAGTTAGGTAGGAGTTCTAATCCCAGACATGGCAACTGTATGTCTGTGTGGCTCTGTCTATGTAAGGGAGCAATGCATTTAACCTAGCCACACACTCACTACAATTCAAATGCCCTACTTTGGAAATCCTGCTGATGTCATTCATTGTGAAATACACCTTTGGAGAAGGAGCACTCCAATAATCCCCATGGTGCATGGTATAACAGCCTCATGCTGTAGTGCGATATAAAACTCTGGTAGGGGTTCTATCCTCACACATGGTGTCTGTGGATGTTTTGTGTGTGTTTCAATGTCTGTGTAAGGAACAATGCACTTTAGCCTAGCCACACTCACTACAATTCAAATGCCCTCCTTTGGCAATCCTGCCGATGTCATTCATTGTGAAATACACCTTTGGGGAAAGAGTACTCCATTAATCCCCGTGGTGTGTCCTATAACAGATTCGTGCTTTAGTGTGATATAGAACTCTGGCAGGGGTTCTATTCCCACACATGGTGGTTGTGGATGCTTTGTGTATGTTTCAATGTCTGTGTAAGGAACAATGCATTTTAGCCTAGCCACACTCACTACAATTCAAATGCCCTCCTTTGGCAATCCTGCCGATGTCATTCATTGTGAAATACACCTTTGGGGAAAGAGTACTCCAGTAATCCCCGTAGTGTGTCCTATAACAGATTCATGCTTTAGTGTGATATAGAACTCTGGTAGGGGTTCTATTCCCACACAAGGCAATTGTGGATGTTTTGTGTGTGTTTCAATTTCTGTGTAAGGAGCAATGCATTTTAGCCTAGCCACACTCACTACAATTCAAATGCCCTACTGATGTCATTCATTGTGAAATACACCTTTTGGGAAGGAGTGCTCCAGTAATCTCCATGGCGCATCCTATAACTGCATAGTACTGCAGTATAATAAACTAGTTAGGTAGGAGTTCTAATCCCAGGCATGACAGATGTGTGCCTGTGTTTGTAACTCATATCCTGTGTGGAGGTGTTTGTGAGTGTGTAAAAACTGGGCTCAATGTGGAGTGGGTTTTGCAAATTTCTTATATAGTGGCCCTAGTATATATCTAAATGTCCACCATACAGGGATAAAAGATGTGAAGTAGCTGAGAGGCTGGGGTGCAAATCCACACTCTTACATGTGACATCAAGGCCAGGCAAACAAAGTTAGCAACCCTAATATTACCCAGAGAACACTCTCAACCCATGTCTCATGCACACACACACACACACACACACACACACTTGCCTAGGCAACAGCCACTATGTTGATAGTACCCTGCATATTGCCCACTGATAGTAACCATGGTGTGATTGCAGTGTGCTACAGAGGGTATGGCACCCTGTCCATATGTCCAATAGGCACATATATGCCAACATTGCACCTTCCCCATATTCCCCACTGGACACCTGCAACACCTGTGGTGCTATTAAATGTGGCCCACAAAGGACACACCATGCCAGAAAACATGCCCTATATGGACAGATGCCACTGACAGCAAGGAATGCCAGCATCAAGCTATCAATGTAGGTGCAGCGTAAACCTGCTGTCCATTACCAGTTCCTGTCACATGAGACCAGGACTGGCACATCTGATGATAATCTGTGTACACAACATGGGCCAGACACCCCAGGTACAGTTCCACATGTTACTGTACATGCATGTGGGAGGTCTGCACATCCCAGACACTGTCCATGTCATGGACTAAGGAACACATACATGGCAAACGATGCACAGCATTGGCCACACACAATAGTCACCCAGGTGACTGGATGGTGAATGCAAAAACCACCCGTGTTGGCTAATCTATAAACTACACCCCTGAGCCACAATGCAGACCATTGTCATGTGGGCTGATGCCAAGATATACCCATTACTTAGCCTTGTATAGCTTTCTGGCACAGTCGACCACTACTCACCCATGAAGGAACGCACCCATGCATGTCAGTACTATCACCGTGTGTGTGTGTCTGTGTGTGTGTGTGTGTGTGTGTGTGTGTGTGTGTGTGTGTTATATGATGTGTATGATCACATTCACACTCACTACAACCCCCATTGGCATACTGAAGCATTCTGTCTAATGTCAGACACCTCCACATACCCTTTGTCCACATAACTTCTGTATCACCCCTGTGGTGCATGTGATACCTGCACAGTAATGTGTTGTAACAATCTCTAGTGATGAGTTGTATTCCTGGCCCTGCCATGTGTGTCAAAGTTTGTGCGTCCCTGTGAGAGTATGGCTGTGTTGATACTGGCACCTGTTCATGTGGACAGGCACGTGTACTACACCTACCATATAGCTAGCATATCCCTGTTGCAGATGCCACTCACCATCACATATACGTTTTGAGGGCTCTTCAAAATGTAACCTATGTGGTGCATCCAACAACTTTATAGAAATGTGATAGCACTATATAGTTGTCAGGGGTTTAATACCCTGTGCTGGTAGGTGTGTGACACAAACATGCTTATGTTTTACTGTCCCACCCCTCCCTGATTTTACTTTGCCTCCATCTGCCTCTCTCACCCCCTCTCTTTTGGATGTGGAGACCTACACCTGCTTTGCTTAGGCAGCAGCATGTGTATTTTAATTGACGCTGATGATTAGCTGATGGCCTCTGCACAAGTTGCAGCCCTCTCTAGCTGATTGCATGTGGAACAACTGTGATAACATTCCCATTGTGAATTGCATGGAAACACACACCAATATCTAGGAACATCATGTTGGTATTGAGCCTTTTCATTCACTGAGAGCAGGAACTTGTTATGTTGTTTGGAAAACAGCATCTCAGATGGATTGGGGATTTACCTCTAACAACATGCACTGTGGCAACAGGGCAACACACAGAAGTAGGATGTGCCTGACCTGACTACAGACTGTAAGTGCTGCTATACTGCATTTGGAGTAATGTTGGTTTAACAGGGTGTGTGTGGATATGGCTGTCCTGCATATTTTAATAACTGCCATGTCAGTGCTATGTTTATGAGGAAGTCCCATCTGTAGGGTCCTCTGCAGACTGGGCAGTGTGTGGTGCCTTTTGTTTCATGTGTTACCCACAGAGCACCTATCTGTGGACTACAGAAGGTAGTGTGAGGATTGCAGTCTGTAGATGGTGAAAGTCATGAGATTTTCTGACTTCATATCCCTCATAGGACATTTGTTGCAACAAACCCTATTACAACATTAAATGTATGAGGTTATCACAGCAAAATGTCAATATTGGCCCTGTGTATGTGCCTCCAGCCACAACTTTGTCAACCTTTGTACATATGTCATGCAGTAAGAGGTGCATATGTGCTGTACACCATAATTAGTGACATCATAACTGATAGTCCCGTGAGATATCAGACTGCTACGCATGTTATGTATAGTAGGGGTTATATCTGATGACATCACCTGGACATTCTGTGGTTGTGTGTAGAGTACTGAGATCTGTGTACATAAGGTGAATGTCGACAGTGTGTGTATTGATAATATGTACTTTGGCCTGTGTACAGACTATGGTAGATGCCATTGTTCTTGGTCCTGTTCCATCTGATGTTACATGCTGCTCCACTGTAGGTTGCCCTATTGGCTTACATGTTTGTAGGGCCATACACACACATGTCCAATACCACAGACAGGCATCTGACCACACTGTTTAGCGGCCCAGTATATGTAGGGTTAGTGTATGAGTGGCACATATGAGGATGATGTTGAACAAATACTCCATATACTGTAATATAATGCTAGCTTTAAATATGTGGCTGGGTTCACACTGGCTGTGGTTATGCACTTTCACACTGATGTATAGTACTCTGTGCTGTGACATGCCAGTAGAGGCTGCTATATATGCAGGTACATGTGCATTCCCCTGTAGTAAATGTAGGCCAGTGTTGAGCCAGTCTGCCTGTAGCCTGCACAGTGCTTTGTTATATACCTAGCTGCCTAGTGTACGTACCCAGTGAGATGTCATGTCCAGATACTTGCCAGATGTACTGCTGCTGGTCCTCCCTTAACAGTCATGTATGTCATACAGAGCAGTGGGATGCTGAACAGATGTATGTCAATATCTAGTGGGTAGTATTTGGCCAAGGCACCTCTGTACCAGTGGTTATTGTGTATCAGGACAGACAGGGGTGTGTGAATGCATAACCTATGGGGGCAAATGTATACTAGTCATTACATGTTATACCCATCTAGATGGCTGTTAACATCCACATTGTCAGGCTTGGTCCACATGTCTTGCACTAAGGGGTTCTGTGAACACCTCTGGACTGTCCAGAGTGTGTCAGAATGTTCACATATATTAGCAAATATCTCTGCTGTAGTCCACAGAAGCATTATGTGCTAGCAGTGGTACTGTACTATGATGTCCTTAGGATGCCAGTCAGCAGGCAATGGCGCACATTTTAAAAGCAGATGTGACCTCCCACACACACCATGTCTGTGAAGACAATCACTATTACAGCAGCAATACTCTACAAATATACATGCTATATACACCTGACATCCCCTTGCACTATGGAGTTGGGACTATAGGGGCTGAGGTATGGCTTCACTCCATGTTCAGGACATATGGTGAAAATATATGTATATATAATTATCCAGATATCTATATAGATATATACGCATATACATAAAGACATATACAGATGGATATTTATATGTACATATATATATATATATATATATATATATATATATATATATATATATATATATATATATATATATATATATACACACCCAGGTATAAATATATACAGAGCAATATATGCCTACACATATACAGATAGAGATACATATGCATATATATACATATGGATATCTATATATATATTGACAGTAGTAGGTATATCAGAATAGATATGTATGCACATATAGTTATAGTTATCTGCATATATACCAACATAACTAGGCATATCTGTACACATAGGATGTGCATACATATATAGCTATGTAGACATATACATATATCTATATATACATATATGTAAAAAAAAATATATATATATATATATATATATATATATATATATAAATATAAATACATATGAAGAGATTTACACATGGTCATATATATGTAGCACTATACAGATGTGTATACTGACACATGTATGAGTATACATGTGTATGTACATGTAGACATATATAGACCTATTATATGTATATGACCACTTTCCTGTCATGAGTAAATGTCACAGTTGTGTATACCCTCCCAGATTTATCTCACCGTATGTATCTGCTATGTGCACATTATGATAAAACAACATATGTGATGCAACAGTCATATTAATAACAAGGACTACCCAATTTAGGAACTAAAGGCAATTGTTCTATACTACTCAATATGCGTATTGACAGTTATATTGCTAAAACAACAGCTGTCTTCACAGTGGTCACAGCGTAGTGGTTAAATGTTGTGACTTCAGTGTACAGGGTCCTGTGCTTAAGACCTGCAAGGGCTGTTCATTTTTTTGCTGGGCAAAACAAGGGCTGTCAGATACAGAGTGGTTAAGGCAGTTTTGAGCTGCTTTAAGTGGGTTTGCATGGGTTTGCACAAAGCTAAGTAGTGCTGAGCAATGGATAAACGTATGGGTGCTTACACAGTGTAGGCATCATTTACCAGTGCGAAAATGAACTTAGCTGTTATATTGCAGCAATGTTGATACTTGCTAAGTATGGCTTAGCCCTGGTAACTAGGACACACCACCCCGTCTGATAATCTGTAATAAGTGTATGTAATGCCATGTACAATACATGCACCTATGTGCTGTCATTACAGTAGCAAGGGGTGTGAGTGTCATGTGTGGGACACAGACATATATGAGGCCTGTACAGCACCGTTATCCATGTGAATGTGTTAAATACAGGCATAGTAGACCAGGGTATGGGCTGTCACACTGGCATGCAGTGTATCATGACATTACTTCTGTTGACAGTGCTAACCCAGGCAAGAGCAGAGTTCTACATGTACTACTGACAACAGGCACACCTGTGGGCGGAGCTGGACACCGAGGCCTCCCTGTTGTATCCCTGGTTTGTGCGCTGTGTCACAGTATCTACCCCTTACTGTTTAATGATCCATCATGTGGAATGTAACTGTAGACTACCATCTGTACAGCACATGTTAGTGAGCACATCTGACATGTAGTTATGGCATGCATATTGTTGTCAGACATCTATCTGTCAACACACTCATGCTACTGCATAGCTACTTGCCAAGCTGATGACTGTCAGTTTCTGTACAGATGTGCAGATGGTAGTTATCCAGCTGGGAAATGTACCGGCAACCTAAGCTTGATTGACACTGACATGTCTGCCCAACCGTGTAAGAAGTGTCACATATGGAATATGTCATCCTGTATGCACCACATGCCATGGGTACCTCCAATACACTACCACAGTAAACCAAACATGCTTTGGTACAGGTCTCCATCACAGACACTAGCCATGTGTTGTAATGCATGTTGGATACATGTCAACTTTATCACCTCAGTGGCCATGTGCAGGAGGCACCCGGAGGAGTGGCTGATGCATGTCATTCTCATCCTGAGGGTTACAACAGTAGTGTCTGTCGATAGATTGCCTACTGTCACCTGGCGGATGGCAGGATACTACTGTACACTCAACCCCTACACAACCCATCTCCCCTTGGACAATAGCTAGGTACACAGCTATGACCACCTGCAGGGATGCACCCCTGTACTGACACATGTGTATGTGTGCATGACTGAGTATAGCAGTGTCTGTGTGTTAGCACACCTGTATTTGGGAATTCTATGAGGGCCTTCACAACCAATGCAACACCCATTGCCATAGTCAGTTATGGCTGCTGCTGTATGGGAAATTACATGTACCCTGTTAAGCTCCCCCCAATACAGGCTGCATGAGCCTTGCAGTACCAGCACAACAGTATTTTACAAATGGGTTAATAGGCATGGGATACCCATTGTGTTCTGGCATGTGTTTGTAGTTGTGCATGTCCGTATATCTCTAGGGTACAGCCTTCCGAGGCCACATACTCCTATTACAATACCCATTGCCACACAGTAGTACAGATAGTGTTGTTGCTGCCCATAGGTGAGGCATGACAATGCAACACCCTACTACATGTGTGGCATGTGCATGAGATGCATATGCCTGTAGTACCACTGTTGGGGTATACTATGGGTTGTATCACAGTCACGGCCAATGCATGATGTTGGATATGGCAGAGTGTCATCATGGGTTTCAGGGAGTACAATATCCCCTGGGGGATGTGGGTGCTGTGTACACTGTCATTACACCAAAGTACACCCGGTATATGTCCCATGTACCAAATTATGGTTACTACTGTCACCACCAACCATACAGGTAACTGTCACCACAATCCAAGCCAGTTATGCATGTGATGTGTGCAGCCTACCTGTAACACATTGGACACACTGTCAAGTTAGTTAGCAGCGATAGGCCATGGTATCTCGGATGTGTGTCTGGCTATGTGTCTGTTAATGTGTATATGATGGTATGTCACACTATGTATTGTCTAAATACACCCATTACACCCCCAGTAGCATACTGTACATGTCTGGGGATGTTCTGCATGTAACCTGGGACACACCTTACCCTAAACGCTGTGTGGTGTGTGCAATATAAGCCACACACTTTAGTATCACTACATAGTTAGGTAGAGGTCTAGTCCCAGTGTTGCCAAGTAGCAGCGTGCATGTATGTGGATGGGTCTACATCAGGTTGCAGGGTATACAAGCCTCAGTGGGTCACCTGTCCATGTGGCACAGGCAATATCCGGTTCAGTAACATGTGACATGTGTTCACCTCTACCCCAGATATGTCACAACCATGGTGTCACCACAGTGACATGCCCCATTGTGGAAGATGACTGCAGACCATCCTTGTGCTGACACATGTACACCTACAACACAAATGGATAACAATATAGAGACCACTACCAACCAGTGTTACTAACAGCTATGAGGCATCATTGCTGGATGGCTACACTATCTGCCATATATGCAATGCACTTTACTCCCTACAACATTTTACTCTGCAGTACTGTGGTACACTGTTGTACAGTCACCATGCACATCAGAACCATATCAGCCTGTCCCTGCATTGATGGTATAGATGACAGGGATGTGGCACAGGTATCATCATATGCACAAGGCATCCTTGTGCTGACACATGTACACCTACAACACAAATGGATAACATTATAGAGACTACAACCAACCAGTGCTACTAACAGCTAGGAGGCATCATTGCTGGGCGGCTACACTACCTGCCATATATGCATTGCACTTTACTCCCTACAACATGTTACACTGCAGTACTGTGGTACACTGTTGTACAGTCACCATTTGCATCAGAACCATATCAGCCTGTCCCTGCATTGATGGTATGGATGACAAGGATGTGGCACAGGTATCATCATATGCACAGGGTGTGATGTTGGTTTTCCAGAGGCCAAGAGTGGGCCATACATTTCACACCATGTGTGTGGGTGAGGGATGTACTGTGGTGAGCTGGATGAGGTGATGTGGTGTGTGTAGGTATGGGGTTGCCCTAGGTGTGTTTGCATAATGTGTGGGTATGCATGGACACAGTTCTCCCATGTGGCTGCCCTACTCAGGTGTTTATGGACAGCTGCAGACCATACCTGGCAGGGTGTGCAGTTCACTGCCTCCGGCCACGGACATGTGGACTGTGCCTGCCAGGGATTCCACGGGCATATCTAGGTAAAGGCCTTGATATGCTACTCTCACCTGCTGACGACAAATGTCCAGTGGTACCAGGTCCCTCCTGGGACTGGCCAGGACCACGTGCATGTGGCCTGTCTGTGTCGTGATGTGGACAGCACATCCCCATACTGCCGGGGCTGCTACTGCCACTATGGGAGCCCCTTGGTGTCCTAGCAAGTCCACATTGACTGCCAGCTGTTGGTGTTGCTGGCCCATGTCCATGTGAGCTTTGGCGCATCCCCACCACACGTTGAAGCACTGACACACCACGACTGATGAGGGCCATCGTCTCACCATGCCATCTATCCATGAGCTCGGTATAAACTCGGATGGCACCCGACAGTTCATGGAGGTTGTCACTTACAGATGCGAGAGTAGCCCTCTGCAGCCTCAGGCCTTGTCTGGTGTAACGTTCCATACCTTCCTGATCCACCATGACAGCCTGAAACATGTGCCTGCTGGTACCAGCTATGTCGCCTATGCCAGGCGCATGATATCCAGTGGCCCTACAATGAGCACCCTGGGACATCTGCCTATGTGGTGCCCTGCTGGACATCCAGCTATGCCTGCTGCGACTGGACACAGTAGTCATGGTTAACACACGTTCCTGTGCACTGCACTAAATGCCAGCTGTCCCTCCACTATGGCCACTGGTGATGGGGTATGTATAGGCACTGAAACTGCATGCAGGGTTGGGGTGGCTAAAAGGGGGATGTCAAATGTTGGCGCAGTGTCGACCCATGGCAACCCCAGCTGTGCCTCAACAGTACGATCTTCATTTTCGGTGTCTGTATGGACACCAACATCAGATTCCATGCAGGAAGGACCCTGACCCACCTCACCACCTGTAGGGGAAAACAATAAATGCACTTTAAAACCTGTACCCATTGCCTAAGAGTACAGACAGACACACACACACACACACACACACACACACACACACACACACACACACACACACACACACACACACATCCTTAATACCTACCTGTCCATGGCGGTACAGATAGTCCCACTTATATATCCATGTGGTACCCCATCCCACATCACATTTGTTAACATTTACAAATTTATACCACTCCCTAACATTTCAGTCCTCTAAATGCCTACACAAGTGGACACACCACAGGTCCTGTGACTACATTACCTTCCTAACCTGTGTGTAGTGGTTTTACATGGCCTCAATGCTGTCATTCGGTATGCACCTTCTGTATGTTTGGACATCATGAGCATGGCCCCTATTTGTGTGGGCTACTATGTTCTTTACATAATATCACGCACTGGTGTGGCATGAGAATGTAATGCTCAGTACATGCCAGATATGCTGCTCATGCAGCCTGTCATGTGACAACTTGAATATATGGAGACACTCTCTGGTGTTGACAAGTACTTCCCCAATGCATCTGTAGTGCTGCATACGTGGGTTGTAGGTGACCTACCTGCTGATTGCGATATTAAGAGTGTACCTGGTGTCTATCTTCCCTCTCGATGCTTGTTCCATGCTACAGACCATATTATACTATCAACTGTCCTGTGATTACACACATAACAGGTATTCCTGGTGTGTAATGTGGCAGTCCATGTCCATGTACTGCACAGTCCCAAAAAGATGTACAGCTGTATGAACACCCCACAATCTCACATGTGCACACATGGCCACCCACACAAACACACACATGCACAAACGCATCCTACATGCATCTACCTCCCTCCACTTCACCAGAGTGACCCCGCAGACAAACTCACTAACCACCAGGATGCACACACACACACACACACACACACACACACACACACACACACACACACACACACACACACACACACACACAGGTGAGGTTGCACAATGGTAGTACACACAGTCCTCCTTTTACCCATCTTTCAACATGCAGAACATATGGTACAGAACATAATGCATTTCAGCTATAGTCAATCCATGCTAGCAACAGTATACATGTGTATGATGCATGTGCTGTGTCACTAGGTGATGCCCCTTCCCCTGGATACCACTGCACCCATGTACACAGTATTGCTGTGCACCTGTTCTGCACCCTGCCATGTACTGTGCACCACACCTCACAGGTGTACAACCTATTGTGGAATGTGTAGTACTGTGTCAGTTATGTCAGCTTTAATGCTCACAGCCCCTATATTTTTCAGCAACACATACCTGGGATGATATGTGGACAGTTGTCATTGGTGAATGCCTGATGCCTGATTTACAGCTCTCAACATCAGTGAACCATGTATGACCAATCCAATATATCTTTGTTTCCCGCCTTTGCTGTGCTAGAATAGTCCTGAACTCAGGTTTTGCTGTATCCCGGACTTCAGTAAAAGTTCCTGTGTTGCCCCTATCCTTACTTGGATAGGAGGAAGCTTCCCTGTTCACCAGTGAGAGTGGGGAGCTTTGAGCAGCCTATCTGTCCCTGGAGGAGTGGTCTCAGCCCAGTAACTAGTTGTTTATTGGCCGTTTTGGGCTATTTCCTAGCTCTTTCAAGTCCCCTGCTTTAAAACCCGCTTTGGCATGTTTTTTGCACTTGTTCCGACTCAGCCAAGCTCCTCATGGTCCTGCAGAGTGGTGCTAGCAGCAGAGAGATGAAAAAGAGTGACTGCTACCTGATTAAGTATTTTTTTGCTACCTTTACATTAGCAACTGCATTTTCCCACCTAAAAGCGAGTTTGTGACTGCTTTAATACCTAAATAAGCTTGTTATTGCATTTATTGCTTACCTGCACTTTTCAGCCATTGTTTGTTGTTTTATTTAACTGTTAAGGCTGCCCACTCAAGTGCACTAGCCTGTGCAAAGCATTTACTGTGTTTTTCTGCCTCTGATACTGTCCTAAAAAGAAAAAAACAAAAAAATATATCTTTGTTTCCCGCATTTACTGTGGTAGAATAGTCCTGAATTCAGGTTTTGCTGTATTCCGGACTTCAGTAAAAGTTCCTGTATTGCCCATATCCTTACTTGGATAGGAGGAAGTGTCTCTGTTCACCAGTGAGAGTGGGGAGCTTTGAGCAGCCTATCCGTCCCTGGAGGAGTGGTCTCAGCCCAGTAACTAGTTGTTTATTGGCCATTTTGGGCTATTTCCTAGCTCTTTCAAGACCCATAATTGAATACAATGCCCCATTTGGGATGTACCTTATCCGACACCTGCAGCAACTGGAAAGACCCCAAAAGTACCTCACCAAGAGGATCAAGGGACTCAAACAGATGCCCTATGCACTTCGGCTAAAGAAACTCCAGCTCTACTCAGTTGCATACCACCTACTCAGAGGCAATCTGTGTCTGACTTATAAAGCCATGTCCAACCCAGAATTAATAGACATGTTCCACCTCAAGAAATCCAAGTCCCTTAGAGCTACACGCTCTACAAGCCAGGGACTTGAACCTCAGCACAGAAATAAACAGGACATGCTGGAGGGACAGATTCATATCCCAGAGGCTCCCCTCCCTCTGGAACAAAATCCCAATCCATATTAGGCAGAGCCCCTCACTGACCCTATTCAAGAGAAATCCTAACGAGTGGATGGGAGACCATAAGTTTACCCCTGCGATCTCTTCTGTGTCCTTGCTAAACAGAGGTACAGTAAACTAACTTTAATATGGCTACCTTCTGTGACCTACTATACAGAGACACAGTCAACTAATCTAAAAGGGTGGTGAAAGCCAAACACACTCTGGCTAGCCTTGTAAGTCCTCTAGGGCAGATAGCCTAGTATCAACCTATGAACCTTTGAACCTAATACTCTTACACTAACAACCATCAGTGCACACCATGGCTATGGGGGGGTGTATTGACCCTTCCTGATATGACGCACCCATCAGTGATCTGCATTGGGACCACATCACTGCATATCTTAGCAGTATATGTGCTTGATATGTGACATATGTCCTGTACTTTCACATGCAGTGTCTATGGAATGTGTTAGGTTTGTGGATGCTGATCGCGATGCATACACTCTGTGTGGACATATGTGTGCTATGACGGTTTGACACACCTCTTGTTGTGTGTACTAATGCAGTCGCAACTCCTGGCGGGGGTATACCAGCGTGGGTCATCTGCAATTGCCAGTGTATGTTCAGTCTGCACTACACATGTCCCCCTAATCTGCATGATTGCAAGGTCTACTCGTGTGCACATCCCATGTTGTTCACACAGCTGCCGTCACTATTGCTATGGGGGTAGGGTTACGTCTGCCACAGGTCCTGAACCTGACTATGTGCAGATACTGCCATTCTTAGCATCCTTAGGATCCCTGCTGCTGGGCAATGGTGTGTCATGCTGACACCCCCCCTTCTGCCTTTTTGCAGATGCATGACAAGTATGCCCAACACATGTGTGTCACTTTGCAGTGTTCCATACACTGAACACCACATGTTATAGCCTAGTCCCAGTTGATAATGTGGACTACTGTAATGCCATATGTCATAGTGTATCTCTGCAGCAGTTGCCATTGTCCTACAACTATATACACACTGGTGTTGCACTGTATATGGGTGTTGTTCCGAAAATGTCCCTACTGTAGGTCATGTCTCCCACCATTATGTTACCTTCTGTGGACACATTCCTCAATGACAGGATGTTAGTTATCATGCAGGTGTCTGACATACCCTTCCAATATCCCATCATGGTCACCCTTGTGATGACGTGCAATTTAACAACAACTATACGTGCACATGTACAGCATGCATTCTGGGTAGATATGTTAGATGTGTGCATGGAATATACCATCACCATTACATGCCTGGTATGTTGGCATCTACATAAACCATACTCACCAGCCACAGGCTGCTGCCTTGGTGGCATCCTGGGGGGACCTATATAAGTGGGTGAGAGATGCAATGTCAGTGGCCACACCTGTGGCAGTGCTACAGGGTGGGTGCAGTAATACAATGCATCAACAGTACATTTCCACAATACTACCACATCTGGACATCTGTTTATCACTACTATGCAGCAACACAATATATCTATGACATGTCAGATATGCATGATTTACCTGTACCGACGTGGATGTATACACAATAGTGGTCTACTGATGTGCCATGTGTCCTTACCTGCATGCTCCTTGGCTAGTGTGTGGGTACCACCCACCTCCATGAAGGTGTCCAGTGGTTGGTGGCTGGCCGGACGGGCAGGTGCCGTAAGCTCCTCTACACGAGTCGGGGGGGGGGGATGGATGACATGGCCTCCTCTGTGTTGAGGTGATCCCACTCGACTGCAGCAGCACACTGGCTGGCATTGTGAAGCAGGTCAGTACAATGATGCCAGACCTTCTCATAACTGTGGTTGTGCAGTCTGACATCATTGACCCTGTGGACTAGGTCATTCCACAGGGCGGTCAACTCCTCCTGTTCATGGGCAGCCCTGCCAAACAGCACTGGGTAGTCTGGATCAGGTGTGATATAAGCACATCATCCTCAGCTGTTGAATAGGTAGGCAAGCATGCATGTGACATCTTGGCTGAAAGACATAAAGATGGAAACAGGTCTGAGCAACTCATACAGCAAGGCTACCACAGTTCATAATACACATCTCTGTCACCCCCCCCACCATATCAGCTTCAACAAACTGTACACACAACTCCTTAGGTATAGCTACATATTACCTACCAGTGGGACAGATATATTGTATTCTACCACACTTTCTGCTATGTGATTGTAGCCATGTCACCTGTATGGACACTATCATTGCTAGCCTGTTACAGACTATTCACCTGCATGCCATTGTCAGGGCTACTGTGATGCCATATATGCCAGTGGTATGGCTGCTTTAGGATTGCTGCATATCTGACATTCTGTGTTATTGGGGATATCTATGCATGCTGTTGGACATGTTCTGGGATTGTGTAGACTATTACTACCAACATATGTTCTATAACAGTGACACAATAACATGTATATGTTCTATTGGCCAGCAGAACCACCTCTCCAAACCCATCTGTCCATGATACCTGGCCACATCGCATGTGTGTCCCAACCTGAGGCCTCCTCATGTACTGGTCCAGCAGTACCATCAGGTGGGGATGTTGCCCCTCCTCGGGGCACAAACAAACATGTTCCTGTCCCCTGAGGTCAGGTCTAGGGTCTATTCCATACCTGGCTCCACAGACACATGTGGGATGTGCTACATCAGTCTGAGGCACTCAGTACACATTCACAGGGCCGACATGCTCCTCCTGCTTAGCCTCCAGGCCAGGAACCTTCAGTACGTGGACTGCTGTTGTGACTAGCAGTGGGTGGGAGACTTGTTCCCATTGTGCCCATATTGAGGCCCATGGGGCATCCACATCACAGACCACACACACCATCCAGGGTGTTTACCCACCACATGTGTCACATACCTCCACTGTAGACTGTTCTCTACATCTAGCAACCCTGACCACCTTCACAAGTATACCTGCCATATTTCCCCATATTCCCATTGTATATTTCACAGACGAGGGCAATGTGGCCCCAAGAAGGGACTAACATGTGACATACCCGTCCATGTTGCACACACTGCCACCTATAGATATCTGCGTGTATTGCTATGTGTGCTGGTGCTTTGCACATAGCACGCATCACTGTGGTAGTAATATAGGGGACATGTCTTTACATACATACAGGTTTGTGTGTGTGTTTGTGTATATGTAGACATGTGCATATAGGTATATATCTATACATGTGTAGATATATGTGATGTATATATGTGCTCATATATATGTCTACACATGGGTATCTGTATATTTGTGGATATACATGCTGATATAAATATATGTATATATATATATATATATATATATATATATATATATATATATATATATATATATATATATATATATATATATATATATATATATATATATATATATATATATATATATATATATATATATATATATATATATATATATATATATATATACACACACACACACACACACACACACATATATATATATATATATATATATATATATATATATATATTTATATAATATATATGTGACATATGTACACATATGCATACCTATATGTGGGGTACATTTAAACATCAGATCCACATTCTCACAACACCTTCCTGTACAGCTGCACTGTTCTGCCTTGGTACAACACAGTCAGGTGCCACATATGGACACAGCCTGACATTAGGGGGGTATATGTAGGACGCAATTGCAGTTACCCTATTACACACCTATGGCATTCCTGCATGCTACATTACAGATTAACCTGAATATCCTGCCAGTGGTAGGCTGTGGGTCCCACGTGTCCATCACAATGACATTACTTCCACCACTAGCTACTGGCCACGTAATATACATACTTCCCATTACACAGCACACACTATGATGGCTTACATATTGTCAGTCAGTGCTGACCTGCACAGTTGTTGTTAAGTTGAACATCATCACAACAACATCTGATGGCACATATAAATCTTTCCACATCATCTATCCCATTATTATGGATTAGGTACTGCATTCTATTACATGTATGTATACTTCACATACCTGTTGTGGGAATGATGTCTTGATGAATGAATTATGGATGATGGTTTATTCTTCCTTTGGCTTTTAATATGCCTTTGCCTTAGGCTTTATGTTTTGGAATTTAATTTTTCCTTCTCTCTCTCTCTCTCTCTCTCTCCTTTGAATAGATTGCAGCATGGCTTTAGTAGGTGATGCACATGATCAGGTGATGGCCTCTGCTCCAGTCAGTGTCCTCCACTTGCTAACTGCATGCAGCTTGTTGTGTAGTACTTCCAATTACCACTGTCATGGCAACCACCTACTATAAATCCCTACATCATGTGGACATGGTTCCTTTACCTTTCCTGTGTGATGGACATCCTTCCTGTGTGTGGGCATCAGTGTTACAGACAGCAGGTAGCAATACCTCTTACAGGAGACCTGCACACTCAAGGTTCCAGAACTACAGAGCGAGTGTGAGTAGAGCTGTGTTATGCTTTGTATAGTACTAGTGTTACAGGGTGTGTGTGTATACATACTAGTTTACCTTGGAATGCAGTCTGTCTGCATAGCTTGCAACTGTGGGCCTATCATCTTGATGGCCAGATGTGTGCCTATCATGTTTTGTCTGTCCACCACACAGGTCCTGTGTCAGATATTTCACTAGCAGTGTGTGTGTGGAGTGCTGTCAGTACATGGCTACATCCATTTATGTTTCTAACCTCAAATCCCTGACTAAGGTTATGTTGCAGACTGTCCTGTCCTTGCTTAGTGTACGACAACAGTTTTCCACATATGGGCCTGTGTTCCAGACTCTGTCCTCCACCTACATACCAAGCTTTGCACATATGACATGCTGTCAGGGCTTGTTCTGTAGTGGGCTGTGAGTATATCATGCTGCCATTCCTGCCATCAGTCCACTGCTGTTGTATCCCCCACACGTATTGTGGGGCTGGGGCCATATATGTGTGGGCTTCACCTACACAATACATGTGTGCCCTTATGCACTCCAGAGGCCAGTGTATGTAACAGTGGTATATGGCCCTGTATTATTGAGTCTAGGGATGCACCATAAATAACCTAAGCTGTTACAACATGTGGGGGAATCAGTGGTGAGCTGCTTTAAGGTATCTGGATGTACATTACCATACAATTCACCTATATTTAAATTAATTACATAAATTTGGTTAATACAGGCCTACTGCTTCCTGCATTACAGACTGTTCTGTGTGTCAGTGTGCTTGTGATGGTGTCAGTTATGCCTTGTTATGTAACAGTTACATCCCATTGTGTCAAGTGAGGTCTTTGCTACCTAGTGATTGTGTACAGAGTGTAGATAGAGGCTGCTGAACTATACACCTGCATTACTTACTGCTGATTGATTGGTATCCTGTGGCCCAGTCTGTCTTTACTATTGTACTATTTGAAGGGCTCGGCCTGGACAGCAACATTTGTAAACCTTTCCAGAGTACTGTATTAGTATAACAGTTGCATTACTCTGTTTATATGGATGTCAGTGCCTGAACAGCTATATGACATGGCATATACAACTGTGATAGTACACAAATAAAGGTTCTCCATTTATGTAAACCTGTGTGTGGTGTTATATCCTATGACCTCTCTGTGAGTATATGTTGCAGGCAACGAATGTCATTTGCATGGGTGGCTCATACAGTGTCCAGTTGTTAAGGTGTTAACTGTAGGCATAATGGCTGTTCCATATGGTGTGCACCTTCTACATATGTATCTTACTATACATATCTCTGCGTGTGTATGTGTAGTCACATATATATATATATATATATATATATATATATATATATATATATGTGTGTGTGTGTGTGTGTGTGTGTGTGTATCTGTATCTGCATATTTGTGTCTGTGTATATGTATCCTAGGGATGTTGATAGCTTCCACATTGTACATTACCTATGGGAGCCAGACTGTACTGCATGATATGTTACCAACACCAGCCTGACATCATACAGGAGGGATGGAGTACTGTTAACATCTTGTTGTGTCAGGTCCTGGTTATGGGATCTGCAACACTTGGTAGTGCATTACAGTGTGGACGTATTTGGTTGTGGGGCGTATAGCTATTCGTATAAGACATTTATTGTTTACATGTTTTGTTAGTTTCCCATTGTTATCTACAGATGTATGTCCGTATATACCTATATATATATATATATATATATATATATATATATATATATATATATATATATATCTGCTGACATAAATATAACTATGTCCATATATACCTACATATATATATATATATATATATATATATATATATATATATATATATATATATATATATATATATATATATATGCTTACATATATATAACTTGCTGTATATATTTGGACATATAGATGTAGACATATATTGCTATAGATGTAGGCATTTGTATGAATATATGTTTATATATATATATATATATATATATATATATATATATATATATATATATATATATATATATATATATATATATATATATATATATGTTGTATCTGTTTAGATATTAATATATTTACACACACACGTACATCTACATGTTAGAATACATTCTCTGTACTGTTGAATTACTGGGCTGGACGATATGTTTGTGAATACATCAAGATTATGTATATCTGACATGACTTAGTGGTAAATCACTTTGTCTATGGTGTGCAGGGTCCTGGGTTTGACCCGTGCAGTGGCTGTTTATTTTGTTGCTGGGCAGAACAAGGGCCATTGGATGCTTGTGTGAAGGTAAGACTGCTAACTTCCAGTTACAGTTTCTTATACTCAGCTTCTAATTTGCTTAACCAGTGTAGGCATTGCTTACTCCCATGCAAACTTACTGCTTACTGCTGCCTAAAAGTGCTTACTCCTGCTTACCCCCATGCTAATTTCTTTAAAAGAAAAGAAAAAGGGGTTGATAGGAAAGTGGTGAAAAAAGAGGCACAAAGAGGGGAAGACAGTAGGGAAAATAGCCAGGGATGTCAGGAAGGGTGTAGGGAAAGTCCATAGCTGCCCATTTCTTCTACAGCAACAGCTGTGCATATACACTGAATTTGGAGGTGGATTTGGACAATCAAACTCCTAGGAGGAAGGTGAGGACAACAATAATAAGTTTTGATGCCAATTAGACTGGAATATGGACAGCTATGTATAGGACGAGATTTTTTTGTGGGAACAGATTGCTGTTTTTATTTTTCAGGTGAGAGTGGGATGTTGGGGAGGGCTAATATGTATAGTTGGGGGGGTAGGTTAGGTAGGTTAACATACAAGACACACAAGATGCATACAGGGGCGGTATATGACACGTGGGGGGTAAATACCTTGATGGGGAGGGGTGTTGGGATATCGGAAGCCCACAAGCCCCCTAGTGGTAACAGTGGGACTAAGGCCCCCACCCATGGGCAGTCACCACTGCACCTTCACAGCCCCGAAGGTGGCTGTGCTGGGGGCTGAGCTGCAGAGCCAGGCTGACTCTCTAATCATGACATGCGGTCCTCGAGCTGGTGTAGAAGATCACCAAACTGCTCGTTGATCGCTCTATGCACCACGACCCCGACCTGGAGACGGGTGACAGGTGCCTGTCTGCGCCTACTCCCGGGGGGGGGGTGAACCCCATCCCCTGAGGAGGTTTCACCCGAAGGTGGTGCAGGACCAATGGACAGGGAGGTCCGGGGTTGGGCCCCAGACATGCTGGTGCCTGGTGCCTCGGACAGCTGAGGTGGGACAGGTGGGTCCACTGGGATCAACCTTCCCCAGTGTGCTATAACGTTGAGATTTCATCATCATATATGGGTTAGTAATAGTCAACACATTCACGGGTTAGGTATAACAGCATGCATAGATATTCCCATTAACCCAGACACCAGATATGGAACAGTTCCATAGCAAACAAAACACATGCTTATGTAGGACCACAGTGGTAATAAGAACAGCATGCAGGTACAATGATGGCACCATGCCAACAATGTTGGAATAATTCAATATGGCATATGCATGGGAACCATTAAAATAATTATCCAACAATTGGACATTATCAGATTCAGTACATACCAGTTGGGGTGGGTATGTTGATTATTGTTGGAGATAAGGTGGGGTGGAGTGAAAGATGTCAATTAACAAGTAGTATATTCCTGTAGTATACATTACTTTCCAAGTCAGTGCTGTTATCTGTACCTTACAAGTCTTAATACACTACCCTATAGCCTTATTTTGGACAGTGATATGGCTGTCATCATCATTACACATTAACCGTTTTTTCCTGCAGTATACACCTCTTACCTGGTATACCTGTGGAGGGAATGTTTGTTAATACTGACTAACTGTTTGTATACATACACCCGGATTTCAGGTTGATGTTTTGCACTATGCTATCCAACTCTTTCTGCACAGACTCTGGCCATGTGTTGACCACATGCTGGTGTGCCTGGACATATCTAGAATATTGCCCTCTTCCACCTTTAATGACCTGACACACATATATACATGCTTTTCTACACAGTAATATTATGTAGCACAGTGTGGGTGACAGTGACCAGTGATACTTTATTATTCAGAGTAACTGCAAAACTCACAATCCCCTACAATACCAGGGTGGACTGTACCAGTGCAGGTTATATTGGTCTGTATTTCTCAGCACAGTGTTCGTATTCAACGTACTTGTGGGAGAAATGTTTGCTAGCACTACCTGACCATGCCACACAAAGTTCCAGATTATACATTAGTATTATGCACATACATCTCACTCTGTTACTGTACACACTCTGGTCATAGCTTGACAACATGGGAGTGTAGATAGGACATACTTGAAATATTACTCTCCTAACAGTTTTGGGGGTTGCTACAGTGACAAGTGTGTTCTCATGATGGTTGACAACAGTTTTGGGGGTTGCTACAGTGACAAGTGTGTTCTCATGATGGTTGACAATCACTTGTATTCCCTGTTTGCTGGCTACACATCTGGGATCATCCCACAGACTTACTAGGGGTACAGGGGGGGTAGGCACCAGACATGGGCACATATACTGGACATGCTGGTCTCGTGTACAGTGGTGGGGTATGAATCTGTATGCAGTCTAATTCCACTCCCAGAATTCAGATCATGGCTGTGTCTGCTACAACTTAAACACTGTCCATCACAGTTGTGTCTGCTATATTGATATTGCTGTATATCTCCAATCTGCTTTCTGTCTTATTAATCCCCTGTGCTTATGCATTCTGACCTTGTATAACAGCACTCTTATACAAATTTCATAGACAGTTATATGTTGTAGGACAGTGTGGGTGACAGTGATGTGTAATACCTCATTATTCAGAGCAACTATATATTATTCTTGTATTTCTGGGCACAGTGCTGGTATCTGACAGACCTGTGGGAGGAATGTTTATTAGCACTACCTGAATGTTCCCACACACAGTACCAGGTTCCACATTACTATTATGCACAGACATCTCACTGTTACTGTACACACTCTGACCACAGCTTAACAAGTCGGGGTGTAAATGGGACATATGTGGCTTCTTAGTCACATAAGGTATTGGGGAGTTGCTATTGTGCCAGGTTTGTTGTCATAGATGTGTATCAGTCAGATGTATTATCTGTTTACTGCCTATATGTCTGGGATCATCCCACTGATTTCCCAGGGGGACAGGTTGATGGGCAATAGATATGAGCCACTTTAATAGGCATTCTGGACATATCTGTACAGTTGTGGGGTATGATTCTGTATGCGGACTACTACCACTGGGGTCTATATTAGATCACTGACCGCTGAAAGAAGCGAACAATCATTAATCGACCCTATGTAAGTGAAAGCTTACAATCTCGAACTGTCAGAACAGCGATTTTTTTCCTAGGGAAAAAAAATCGCTGTTCCAAAACACATGTAAACAATACAAGCACACCAAACAAACAGCAATCCACACACATACACCTAAAATCTTACCACTAACTCTACACTAAACTATACACACACCACTAACTATCCACTTACCTTAACCCAAACCCTAACCCTAAGGTCCATCACTATCGCACACTCACCTCACCCGCCCCCTAACCCCAACTCACCTAACCCGCCCTAACCCTCACTTCCACACAATCGCACACATACATAACCCGCGCCCTAACCCTAACACACCTAACCCACCCTAACCCTCACATCCACACATTCGCACACTTACCTGATCCTGAACCATAACTTTCCACCACAGTGCTGAAAATACCGAAGCAACAGAAACGGACAACCAAATTCTTTCCCTGGGAAAGAATTTGGGTTTCTGTTCCTTTGATATTTTCAGCTTTCACTCAGTAGGGTTCGACATTAGAACATTTGAAGGTTTTAAACCTCGATGTTCTAATATAGACCCCTACCACTGGCAGGATTTGAACCGTGGCTGTGTGTGCTAAAAAAGCAACAGCTCACATCTCAGTTGCATGTGTTATTCAGTTTTTGTTGTCTGCATTTTCCCTGTTTGCTGTCTATGTGTCTCTCAGTTGTATTAAATGGCCTCTAGGGATTACACCTGTCATATACAGGCCTTCCTACACATTCAGTTTATGGTGCATGGTGTGGGTAACAGTGCTTGATACTAGAGTACTATTACATGATTGCAAATCTACATTACCATATGATACCAGAATATACACATGCAGACCAGCAGTTAGACCTGTTTTGTCAGGATATTACACTTTTATTGCCATACAAACAATATGAGACTTTTCCTGCCATGTTCTCTAGTGTATGCAGTACTTTCCTTGAACAATACAGGTTTTATACTAGCAATTCATGTACTACTACTTTTATTTTTATTTTTTTTTTTACATTAAAATCATGAGTATTACTGACCTCCCTCGCGTCACAACCACACCAGGCGGCTGATGTGGGCCTCCTAGTTCACGGCCCGCTCCGTTGCAGCTATGGGGGACATAAGAGGAATATTTAGACATACCTATCCATGATATAGCTGAGCTGGCACTTATTACACACATACTGGGGTGATACTTACACACATCTGGAATATCCCCTGATGGTCTAGCCTCTTGGAGCCACTCCTCCAAAATGTCCCCCTTCCGCCGCTTCAGGTCGGCATAGTGGTGCCTGACTTGCTCACCAGCTCAGGGTATGCCAGTGGCACTGGTGAGGTCAGGGGTGAGATGGTCCCAGGCCTCCACCATATATTGGGAGCCCTGGTACTGGCCCTGCAACAGTCTTTGTGCATGGTCTTTAAGTAGGAGTCCTGCCATAACCTTGGACTCCTGAATGCACCAGTGCTGCACCTGGAAGTGCACTCCTTCTCCCCTTACTGCCATAGTGCCTGCAAAGGGAAACTACAACCAGTTATGAGATGTATTCCCACCTCTTGGGTTTAAGTAGGGCTGATTTCCTGCACTTTTCCGTGATTGGCCAGTTTTGAAAAGGCTAAGCTATGGGTAAACCTGCTTATCTAAGGTTGGCATTGTTTAAATGGTTATACCACTGGGTACAAAGAGTTAGATGGTCTACACATTGCTCACAACTCCTAAGCTGGCCTGTGAAATGCTTAGCATTGCTTACATTAGACCTTCCTTATAATGCCTTTTTGACATTGTGTAATTATTCATTACACCTTATATGTATGCCTGGTATCCCTGATTAATGTGTACATACACTCTGTGGGGTCCTTGTGTTTTATTGGGGACTACAACACTCTATTACAATTACACCTCAGTTCTGGGCTTACTGCTGTACTCCAGCTCACATATTTATGTTATGTAGTGGGCTATGGCACATATGACTGTATACTGATGCCTTTCACAGGTTCAGTTTGGTTATACTATGGTGAGGACATGTTTAATACTACCTCATTCTTCTGTACTTCTGTAATGGCTTGGTGGATAACTACTGGGACTATTGTGTATAGGGTCCTGGGGTTGAGACCTGCATGGCTGTTTATTTTGTTGATGGGCAGAACAAGTGCCATTGGATACAGAGTGATTAAGGCACTTTTGAGCAGTTGTAACTAGGTTTGCATGACGGTAAGCATTGCTAACCTGCCGTTACATCTGCTTACAGAGAGTTAGCTTTAGAATTGCTTAGCCAGTGTAGGCATTGCTTACCCCCACACAAATGGACTTAAACCCACTTACTAGTGCTTAAATATGCTTACTATTACTTATTTGTGCTTAGACCTGCTTACTAGTGCCTTATTCATTATGACACTGACACCTCACATGTGCATTTACTGCAGTACTCCAGTTCATAAATATATGTTATTTAGTGGGTTATGCAACAAAAATATTGGTCATAACGTGTTTTGCCATGTAAAAAGGAATGTGCTGCCGTGGGATTCGAACTGGGAATGCCTGCTCGTAAGTATAATGCTCTGCCCACTACACTATTACTGGGCTGCTTCATTTGCATATATCTTCCTTGTTATCCTCTTCAGCCTTTTAAGCTGCTTTAACCATAGCTAAGTGGTGGACACACCCGCGTACCTACTGCTAGCTTTAATCAGATTTAAAAAAATAAATAAAAGTGTTTCTTCATTTTATTTATATGTACTGTTGCTGTTATACACATGGGGGACTATTGGTGGGGATATGCGGACACCTATGAGCGGTCTTGCTCATTTATTATCCTTTTCTGCTGTTCTACATTGCGGGGGGGTGTTTATTCTGAGAGCTCTGCTCTCAGACATGTCCCCTGCACTCTTACACACTCTGTGTAAGCCTAGGAGCTCGGGCAGTGTGCATTATTAAGATGCATGGCGTGCTGCCATCCTGCTCCTACACGGTCACTTCCATGCAGGAGTAAGGTAGCCCTGCACAGAAGTTTAATAAACCCAGGTGAGTGTCTGTTAATGATAATGTGATGATATGGCAATGAGCAACAAAATTAAAATGAGGGGCTTGGTGTGTCCAAATAAGGAAAAAGCATGTGACAGGGTGATTCAGAAACATACAGAATGTGTGACTGGAAATTCCACAGCCAGTGAATTTGACCACCATAACATTTTGGTGTTACAGCAGAGGAATAGCAGAATAATTTTACTGTTAGCCACAGCTTTAAGAAATGCAGATAAACAACAGGCTGCACTTGCTGTTGTAGTGATAGTGTTGTTTATCATCAGTCTTGGAGGAGCTGTGTCATCCTAATGTGCTTAATATTTCATGGCCTTTCTGACATTGAGATTATAACCTGCTACCATTTAGACAGAATCACCATCTAGGAGCTGGTTGATATATAGAATCCTCATATATTGAATGGAAGTCATGTAAATCCTACCTCAGTGTATACTAAGCTATGTATAGCTTTCAGAATACTGGATATGGAGAATTTTCAGTGACCAATAAAGTACAAACTGTTTTTTTCAGGCATCCACCTCAAGAATACTCTACCAATTACTTGATGTCATTCTACAGCACATGGGGTACATATGTGGTTACCTGTATGACAGAAAAAAGAGCTAACACCCTGTGGGACTTTTATAATATATGATGTTTGCTTGATTTGCTTAAAATCATAGACTGTACCAACATTGAGTTGATTTTGCATAATGTGTTATGATTGGCAACTGAGGCGGAATATGCCTCGCTATCACTTTTATATGATTTAATGTGGGTGCCAATTTCGTTATTGTATTATTATATTAATTTCTGGCTTTGATTATGAGTTTAGAAGTCTTGTGATGAGTTATAAGCCATGTTTATAAGAATGTATAGGTTTAAATTACTCATAGTGAGTTAGTAACATCGCCGTGCAAAGCCGATCAGCCGTACTCACAGAAATTCTGTGAATTTTAGATCTTGATTGGCAGTCGGCATTAAACTAGGTTTCCTATTGGAAGATGTTCACCCAATAAGATAATTATATTTGCAGTTTTTGTTACTTAGCAGACTTCACTAAATTGTGTTTGCAAATGAAATCTATGTTGCGATTTCTGCCCTGAGCTGATATGGTCTTCCTGTTAGCTAATTGTGTTCTTATGAGTACATATAAAATATACAAAATAGGTTCATAGGTTCATAGGTTGGTACTAGGCTATCTGCCCAACGGCATTTATAAGCCTAGCCAGAATGTGTTGGCTTTCGCCACCCCCTTAGATTTGTTCCCTGTGTCTCTGTTCAGCAGAGCCACTGAAGTGATCCCCGAGGTAAACTTTCTGTTTCCCATCCACTCATCAAGGTTTCTTTTGAAGAGTGTTAGTGAGGAGCTCTGCCTAATGTAGACTGGGATCTTGTTCCAAAGCATGGGAAATCTCTGGGACAGGAATCTATCCCACCAGCATGTCCTATTTATTGTTGTGGTGAGGTTTAGATTCCTAGAGCGTGTGGCTCGAGGGGATAAGGTTTTCTTTAGGTGGAGCATGTCCATCAATTCTGGGTTGGACATGGCCTTGTATGTCAGGCAGAGATCACTTCTGAGTAGGCAGTAGGCAACTGAGTACAACTGGAGTTTCTTCAGTCGAACTGCATAGGGCATCTGTTTGAAGCCAGTGATCCTCTTGGTGAGTTGAAATGGGGTGATGATACACTGGAAATCATAGAATGACATGCAGCGATATGGTGCAAGCTTTCAGGTCCATATCTTGAAGCCCCTGCAAACCTCAGAGTAAATTTTATTTTGCTGTAAGGAAATTACCCTGTAACTCCCCATGTGGGGGAACACTCACCCACCTCTGTATCCCCAAAACATAAATATACCTTCCTTGAAGTTACTCAACAGTTGAGAAAAGGGAATTCTCCCATATCACTGAAAGTTTTTTAAGTGAAACATTTTCATTGAAATGGTATTCAACCAAAGAGCCAACAATACAATGACACCTTCCTGTAATAATGCATGCATAACTTTGTGCTATGTTTTCCATGTCACAGCTTGTAGTTGTGGACAGGACAGGACACTGCCACTTTGCTGCAAAGTATTTTGACATCTCTGCCTTTGGCTTTGGTACTCCTACTGCATATTCCTTCCCTTTGTTCCACCACTGCCTTGTCTGCGGTACTCCTGCTACATATTACTTCTCTTTGTGCCATCTCTACCTTGGTTGTGGTACACCTGCTATATATTCCTTCCCTTTGTGCAACTTCTGCCTTAGCTGTGGTACACCTGCTATATATTCCTTCCCTTTGTGCAACTTCTGCCTTAGCTGTGGTACACCTGCTATATATTCCTTTCTTTTGTGCAACTTCTGCCTTAGCTGTGGTACTCCTGCTATATATTCCTTCCCTCTGTGCAACTTCTGCCTTAGCTGTGGTACTCCTGCTATATATTCCTTCCCTTTGTGCAACTTCTGTCTTTGCTGTGGTACTCCTGCTATATATTCCTTTCCTTTGTGCAATTTCTGCCTTAGCTGTGGTACACCTGCTATATATTCCTTTCCTTTGTACAACTTCTGCCTTAGCTGTGGTACTCCTGCTATATATTTCTTCCCTTTGTGCCACCTCTGCCTTGGCTGTGGTACTCCTGCTGTATGTCCCTTCTCCTTGTGGCACTTCTATCTTAGCTGTGGTACTGCCCTGCTGCTACATATTCCTTTCCCTTGTGCCACCTCTGCCTTGACTATGTTATTTCTGCTACATATTCCTTCCCTGACTGTGAATCCCACTCTTCTGGTGTTGCTATGACTGGTATGGAAGGCTCTACCAAGATGTTCACCTTCTGTGTCATCTGTTTGTGTAATAGCGTGTAGGACAGCAAGGCACACACAACAAAACTCTTTTTACAGCTGTCTGGATTATAGTGCATTCACATTCCTGAAATGTCTTAACATTATAAGTGTCTCTTCAGTAGTCTGAACATACTCTCCATGGTATTTTGTGTTTCTGTTTAGGCTGAGTTATAGGCTACTATCTGGGTATTGCACATGGTTTCATCAGTTAGGGACATAGGACATACCCAGTTTTTGTCTAAAACACACATCAAGTAGTATAGCATACTTGGCCTGTTCTCTGCTTGCATGCTATCATTGTGTATAGCCTTGTCTCTGTAATATTTGTGTGCAGTGAGTCTGTGAGAAGTCTCCTAGCATAAATCTTTGGTAAAGGCCAGGCATGTGCCAGATGAGTGAATCATGTGAATGTCTAGATGGGGAACAGAACATCCTAAATCATGTCTTGAGCATTACATACCACTTGGCAGTTCAGGAAGTGGAAACCTATCTGCTGGTGTACTGTAGGTTCTCTAGATGAAGTGGGGCATGGATGGCACCATGTATAAAAGATATGGCTCTGAAGACATCAGGGAAATAATTTATGTTGTAAATTCCTTACATGGTGCTGATTTCTTCTCTTTTCTCCTGGGGAACCAGATATGCTCCATCACATGCTGAAACATAACATCACAAAAATGGTTCAGGCTTTGCAAGGCTGATACCTGTGAAATCTTTAACATGTCCCCTCTACACTGCTAAAAAGTCCCTTTAGCTAAGATGGTTAAGGTTATACATACCGTACTATCCACTGGAATGGGTATAATATGCATCCTCTTTCAGTATGCATGTGGGAATATAGTTCATCTAGGTCCTTCACAGTCTCCCTGCACACTCAGGAACAGTTAACAATTTGCAAGTCTGTATGCAGGTAGCATGTTCTGATCTCTTAGTACCCCTTCTGTTGACACGGATGGCCTTGACGCAACATTGTGGGCATTTGTTCCACTAGTGGTTACTAACACATGCTGCTGTGCCACTGTTGTCATTACTCCTGGCAAGGATCCTGTCAAGTGCATCACACACTCCAATATTTAAAATGGGTACACACTGCAGCATGGTGCACCTATTTCATAGGTTTCTGAATTAGTCTGCAATTTTGGGTGTGATCATTTGCATAATCTGTGTTGCTCATTTGCATTAACTCCTCATTTATGTCATTATGCCGTCATTAGCAGGTGCTACACTACGATGGTACCTTTATTCATGTATAACCTTAGTGTATCCATAGGTGCGGGAAGCTAAGGACTGGGGGGGGGGGGTGGAGGGTGACAGGGGCCCTTAGTAAACAAAAAAGGGTAATTTTTTATAACTATTTGCTACCACAACATAGGTTCACTTGGAGGACATTTTAAGCTTAGCCAATTCCCTTTTGGTGCTTGAATTAATATTTTCTGATTGGTGTTAGCTATCCCCATGGCTGATAATTGTATATTAGCCCTAGTGAGAACAACTGTGATCATACCATAGACAATTTGAGGGGGCCATGTAAGGGATGCAGCATTTAGGAACTGCCTCTATCCATTAGTGGCATGAGGGGAAATCCTGGAGTACATTTTCTATTACCCATCCTTAGATCCAAGTTGCATTTGAATATGGATGGATGAGCTTTGCTTTATTTTTATGGATAGTCTGTTCCAAAACAGTGGTAGCCTCTGTGATATATATCCATCTCTCCACAGCATTCAGTTTAGATACCTGGACTGAGTATTTCTGATCCCATTTGACTTGCTGATGGTCAGTAGGTCCATCTGTAGTATGTCAGAGGATGCTTTGTATGCCAGACATGTCACCTCTAACCACTCTGTAGGATACTGAGTATAGTAATAAATCTTTGAGGTGGTCCATGCAAGACCTGTTGTTTATGACTTGTATCCTTTTAATAAGGTATCTCTGAAGGTATTCCAATTGTTGCATGGGGCTGGACAGATACATGGCAAAGTGGGCATTATACAAAATGATTAACATAATGAGAGCTTTGTAAAGGGGGACAACAACATCTCTAGATCTAGTCACAATCAATTTGTTTATAAGCTGTGCAATATAGAAAGGCTTTCTTATGACTCTGGGCACATGTTGGTCAAAAGTTAGATCACTGTACACACAAGTTCCCAAATGCCAGACAATTGGGTCAGTTCTCAGTGGGCATTGTCATGATTTTGACACCAGTTATTATTTAGGACAAACCTTCCTGCATGATGGTTAAGTCATTTGGGGATTCAATAACTTCTCCTAGCTTGCAGTCATCTCAAACTTAGCTGGCCAAAGCTCTTTGGTATTTCCTTTTACTTTTGAGATGTATATGCCAAACAGAAAAAGTCTCAGCACCAAACCCTGGGGGACTCCATTGATGACTGGACTCTTCTCCTGTTTTGATCTCCTGCATCCTGTGAGCCAAGTTGGCAATGCAGCTGGTGATGTAAGTGTTTGCTCCTACATTATTCATCTTTTGTATTACACCTGAGTAGGGGATTGTGTCAAATGGCTTGGCCAGGTCAATGTAATGTGGTGTGCACTGTTTTACCTTCATCCATTGCTTTGGTAACAAGAGTAAAGCTTAAAATTTGCCCATGATTTTGAGCCTTTCCCACTTTCTTCTGGACTGTTTTCAAACACATTTTTAGGGCCATGCATACAGGTATGCATTCCTTGATTCACCTTTCTGATTGTATTAAATTATATTCCTTGTATAATACAGCACCAGTTGTTCGAATGTGTTTTAAATCTGCAGTTTTGAACAGTCTTCCAATAAGCAATGAAACAAAATGTATGAACCAATAATGACAAAACAAAACTACCCATTTTAGAAAAGTTCAACCATAAAAGGACACTCAAACTTCTCATATTCCACCAATATCAGTAAATATGCAAAATGTCTGCAGAAGTAAGTCATCTAAATAATTCCACATTTAAGGGATCTCTAACTAATGAAGAGGTTGCTGCTAGGAAATAACTCTATAGTTCATTGTTTCATATAAAAATAAATTGGCTGTCGCCCTTGAAGAATAAATTGCCTATGTTATATTAAAAAATAAGCTAATAATATTGCAACAGGGAATGGATGGCAAACTGATAACAGGTTCATAGTTACTAGATAACTCCTCCAAAGGAGGACATTCACAAGACTGTAGCATCCACTCCCTTTAAAATACAACATAATACAGTATCAGCGATCTATCTGCATACTGTGGGAGTAGAACCCATAGCCTTTTGCATCAAAAGTAAGCTACTATATGTTGTTCTAACAATGCAAATGGTCTTGGAATATGCAGCGCTAAACTTCTCTTCCCCTGAAGCTCTCAGCTCCTTGTAAAAATTTTTATTTATTTAACATTTTTTTACCAGAAAAGTCAGACTTGGAAGAAAGCCAATTTTTGGCAGAGGCCCAGGGAGAAATGCTCCAGATGCATGTCTTTGTAGCATGCAAGGAAACCACAGTACCCTGAGGGAACCCACCCAACTACAGGGAGGACATACAGATTCCACATAGAAGGCACCCCGGCCAAAAATAAAGTCACATAACCTCTTGCTGTGAGGCAACAACACAACCACTGCACCATCCACTTGACACAACTAAAAGTCTCAATTTGACAGCAGAAGAAATATGGAAAAAGCCAAAATTTATTTGTTGGGGGGGGGGGCAAAGGGCTAAAACCAGGGACACATTTGAAATATTACTTTTATAATCTTAGAAAGCTGCTAAAATAGTGTTTTGTGTTGCTGTGTGTTTCCAAATAAAAAGATGGTAAGACTGAAACTTCAAGTGCTTTCATTATGATTTGCCAGAAAGCCACAAATCTTAAGAGGAACCGACCAAAAGTATGAGCCAAACTCCTTGAATCACATGTGGTAGTTTGAGTAGAAAATGCAGGACCCTGTACCTAAGGTACAGGGTTTGAGCCCAATTACACACACACACAAAATATCACTTTGGAGCTACACGCAAGAAATAGCTACTGCATAAAATAAATGGAACTAGCACTAAACGGCTATCACTTTGGAGCTACAGCCCTTTTTGATATAAATCCAATAGCACTGTACCTACAAACTCTAGCACATAAATTATTCCAGATATTAAACAACTTGAATGCATCCTTGGTCAAAGCATTACACTTGTAATAATGTGCACATGACCTCTAGAAACAGTCATCATCTTGGAATACTATGCAATCTCAAGTGGTACCCAACGTCAGAGCCCATTCTAATGCCAAAATAACTGACTGTAAATGTTTTGAAACCTTGATGACAATTTGTAAATATCATTCTAAGCAATGCCTCAGATATTTCACCAACTTTCACAATACTCTCACACCACCATGGGAACAGCCAGCAATTCCTCGTACAGTAAACTCTTGTACTGTTACTTCCTATGTTTTCTATTCTGTATATTTGAAATACAGAATTAAAAATGCAATGCGTACACTAAGATTACTACAATCAAATCTGTAACAATCTGTGTACCATTTTGTGACTGGTTTGTTTAAGGTATTGAGGGAAATTCCAGCAACTTTACATAACATAGTGGGATAAAGAAAAATTTAGGCTAATGGCAAAGTGAGCTATCTAGCTACTGCATAAAATAAATGGAAGTAACACTAAACGGCCATCGCTATCACTTCAGAGCTACTGCATAAAACAAACGGCCATCACTTACTGCATAAGTGTAACAGAATGAAATATCACTGACTTACTCCAGAACTGGAGCCTTAGAAGTAAGCAGTTATCCACAGAGATAACACATGAGAGCCTTATCAGCAATAAGTGCTTTCTATGCACTTTTGTGTTTAAATTAGTGTGCAATGTGCGCATGAGTCCTCCTCCCCCTCGCCCTGTGGTTCTGGTGCCTATAGTTTACCACCTGTTTGTCTTTTCGGCTGCCAGTAGTGATTCGGGTTGGGAAATTGGAAAAAAAAGACATGCTAGAATAGATGGAGCTGAATCATTCAGCTGCATCTGTCTTTTGAGCTGTGGCTATGGTTCCGGTGTCCATGAAAGTATATCTTAGAATTACCCACATCCTTCACATAGCCAGTACCTATGCTCATGAAAATTATGTAGATTACAATTTTCTGCACAGATAATTGCAAGGCAGCCTCAGAAATACACATAAGTGAATAATATCAGAAATAAATAACTTATTCTTCTTCTGCAGACAGTTTGCATGTCCAGTAAGAAATATGTGTTAGTTCAGGAGACTTATTTTTCCTAAGGAGAACATGAAGAGGATCTGCATCAGAAAATGTGAAAAAGGAAAAATAAGACAGAGAGGGAAAGAGAAACGAGATACATGCAACTAATAATTTAGCATGTAATAGTGGAGCTTTTCCATCTGTTCCCACTAAATGGTCTCTGCTAAACTGAGTATTGCTATCAATTAACAGTAAATAAACAAATAAATAATCAACCACCCAGGAAAAAAAAAATGTCCACCTGTGGTTTCACTTCATAATCTCGAATTACTGAAATCCCAAATTTCAGTAACCTGAGACTATAAAGTCGAACCATTCAGAATACCGAAATCCATAATCCTGAATCACATAATCACGAATATACATACACCATACACCATGTAGCACACACACCATTCCACCCACAGCACACAAGCTACACAACCCTATCCTACATATAAACAGGGGGGCAAGCCATGTGGGAGGGCTGCATCCACCACCCCGCTACTTATATATACCAACTCCGAGGTTGCACATAACATAAAAAAAAAAAAAAACCTCGCTCGCACACAAATACACATAACACATACACAAACACCAACAAATCCAACACTCACACTCACACTTACACCTGTCTACCCTTACCCACACAGACAATGTACAAAAACATCATTCACCTGCAATCTCAGGCACCATAACACTACACGCGACGTACCGGAAATGCATAAGCATGGATTCGAGATATTCAAATTCGCTCTTATGCACTTTCAGCAGTCTGGTTTTCACCTTCATGGTCTTGGGTTACTGAAATTTGGGATTTCAGTAATTCGAGATTATGAAGTGTAACCCCACCTGTACACTTTAAGAAAGACAATGTACATAATAAAAAAACGCTAAAGATTTATGTGGAAGAGGTAGGCCCCTGCCCCACTCAGAACCCTCCTTACATGGCACTATGCTTCCTGTACTAACACTGAGGTCATCGTATATTGATGGAAATGCACATTGCTCCTCAGTGATGGCACTCTTGACCAAATGCACACTATTTTTCTTCTGTTCCTTTTATGTTTCTCTTCCCATTAGTGTTGGTTATTATTTAAGTTCTTTATATGTTACATAACATTGGCATGTCTCTGAGGACATACACCCATTAAGAAAGGTACCAACAGTAACTGTATCCTGATGCTTTTTATAAGGCTCACTTTCTTCTGACTCTACTTGCATAATGTCTGAGTATTTGTTATGCAATTACTGATAAATACAGAATAAGACATTTATTTTATAACTAGAATGGAAAACAAATTAAATGTTTGTTTTTTGAAGAGTTATCATCTCAGCTCATCTTGGTCTACAGTCTCACATTGATGTATGATACTTTCCCTTGTATGATTCTATCAATGCCTAAGCAGAGGGCTTTTTCTGCAGTTGTGTTTGTATGTGAGTGTGCCTATAATTTGACCGTGATCATTGTATGTTGGTATTTATTCTTATTTTACTTCTTGTTTACTAATGTCTTAATGAGAGGTGCACCACACTTAATAGCTAAGATCCTAGTGCACGCCATTTCATCTCCTACTGTAATCCTCCTGTCTCATCCACTGTCTTTTTCCTTTACATTAGAAATCATTAAATATTATTTTTGCCCTATTCGGCATCTTCACCCAGAAAATAAGGCATGTCATATATTGCTCCATTTTTTTTTCCTGAAGCCAGTTACTCTGCCCCATTCCAAGATGAAAAACTCCATCATATAATAAACTATGCGTTATATAGAACCATATATTCCTCAGAAAGGTAAATCATTGTTATCCTGGTATCCTCATCTTATGAGTTGCATTGCTTTTTTTTTCTTATAACTTTCTTGAAAGATAACTTACAAGCTTCTGCATATTTACTGATCTAGTGCTATCATTTTCACTACTAATCTCTATTGATTCTGACTGTCATGCCATGCCTGGTTTCATTTTTTATGGCACTATACAGTTTAAATTAATCCTGCTCCTTTTCAGTGATGTGAAAGCTCCAAGCCTCCAAAGGCAATGTTTTATACTGTTGCCTGTTCTGCACAGATCTTATAATCCTTAGGGATGCAATGCAATGCTGCAATAAGTACAGGCGGCAGCCGTCTTGTGTTCATAACAGTGCATTTGTCTTATCTTTTCACCCTAGACAGAGACACACATGAGCTATTTATTATACATTGTGTCCCTCTTTGTCTAAAGTAAAATCAATCACAAATTATTCAATACCTCATACAGTAGAGGACTCTAGGGATATCATTTTAAAGCAATAAAAAAGTACTGTGGTTTAGAACTTAGGATGAGAATGTGCATTATTATTCTGACTGTTCCTTTTTGTTTTTTTTTTTTTGCTTTCAGGCTGACATACTCACAGCTATTACTTATTCTTTTCACTCAGTTTTATAGCACTCCTACTTTGAACATTTGTGATATTTCCCTGTGGTATTAAACATTATGATTGATGCAGTTTCTAAGAGCCACAGCATTACAAGTTTCTGACATAAACAAGATTATGTATTTAATAACCACAGGGAGAGAGATGGCAGTACAGCTTTGAAAATAACTCTGTTTAATAGATGATGCCACCTTATGCCTGGCATGTGTGGTTTAATGGCAAAAACAATGAACCTTAAATGAATGCTGGTCTAGAGGGAATATTGCATTAAGAGAACTAAAAGCCTGTTGCATGAATGGTCAGGAAAATTACTGCGTTATAGAGCCCTAAGCCAGCTGCTGACAATCAGTATGGCTCACATGTGGGAAAAGAGGAAACAGAGAGATTAGTCTAGCTTTACTGTTTATTCTGAACTGGTAATGAAATGTTCAGCATAATTTAACAAAATAACATAGACACTGTGGAGGTTTCTTGTATCACAGTGAAAAAAGTAGAAATATAAATATGAAATGCTGTAACCAGCAAGTTTGCCGTTACTGGTAAGTTGGAATATACAAAGTTTTGCAATGAGAGAAGAGATTACATTCAGATGATGGGAATGGACTCTAGTCTTAATTCAAAGTATGATTAAAGTTTATGAAATTACTATTGTTTCAATTCTTGATGTCAGCCAAAAGTGTTCTTCGCAGTACCCACAATGTGTCCAGAATCAACTCCTTCTGTAATTCATATGGGGTTACATGTATTGGTAGCATATCTAAATACTACTTTAATGTTTTTTTTTTTTTTATGAGACTCATTGCTCCTATGATTATTAGGACTGTCTAGGTATACTTCCTTCACATTGCCCTCATTTCTGCCTGCAATCCTGGCATTTTATGACTTTGTGTCTCTTTGTATGTAAGACACTGTAATCACTGGGTATAGCAATTTCAACGATCAGTGCTAATTTTTTCTTCTTTTCAAAGACTACTATATCTAGGTTTCTTCCATCTATTTTTTGAACTGTTGGTAAAGAGTGATCCCATGTGATATAAACCATCATTCTGTATAATACTTTATGGCTCATGTTTCCAATATGTCTCATCTGCTTCAATACTATAATGTTTGCACAATCCCCAATGCAACAGTCTTACCATATTATGCCTTTCAGTGTATAAGCCCTCTACCGTTAGTGTATCACACTCAGCAACAAGATGTGCAACTGTTTCCAGTTCTGTTTTACAGAACCTGCATTTGTCTGTTTCTCCCATGTGTTCACTGGACTTTGTATACCAACGTATATGTAGTCTATTATGCTGTGCTCCCAGTCTTAACCTTTCATCCTTTGGTTTAAATTCACCTCTCTTCAACCATTCCTGTGGCAGATCCTGATCAACATGAGGTTGTTGAGAAGTTTTCTATACTTGCAAATTTGTTTATGCCTTTCCCTCATTTCTTGCCTTTTCATCTGATCTTTCATCTTATATTCTTTCTTTTATTTTTGGCACATTCAGTTGGGGTCTGATTTTTGTCTCCTTTTGATTTGATTTCCATTCCCAATTTACACTGATATGCTTCTGCTAAACTAATGGAGAACATCGATATCTGTGCAGTAACTGAGACCTGGTTCAAGGCTCCAGAGAGCACCCCTGCAATAAAGGCTACAACTCTTACCACACTTTTCGGCCACCAAACCAGGACCAAAACACTAAAGGTGGAGGAGTGTCAATATTCACCAAGGATATTCACACCACCAGGCTAGTTGGCCAACACAATGTGTCTGAAATTCTCCAAGTGCAACTAACACTAGGTAAGACTGCAATCCAAATTGTAGCTTGCTACAGATCCCCCACCATACCCCAAGATTCTCACTACACCTTTCTAAACATACTGGAAAATATTAAGATAGAACCAAACACCCTAATACTGGGTGATTTTAACTACCCTGCCATTAACTGGGAAAACTACTCATGTCCCAACACCTTTGCGCAACGGTTCTTGGAATTCATAAATTCCAACGCCCTGGATCAACTAATCCATAGTCCCACCAGGGGCTCCAATATCCTAGACCTGGTCATTACCAACATGGGAAATCAATGCTCCATACCTATGGTCACCCTCTCGGTAGTCAGGTCTGACCATAAGCTAATCGCCCTTAACATCCACATCTCACCCCCACCCCCCAGTAAAGAAACCACCATAAAAAACTTCTCCAAAGCCAACTTCATGCTATTCAAGTCAGAAGTGACAAACTTCATGACACCCATGCAGACGGGAACTAAAAGTTCAACTGCTGAATCCTACACTATGGCACTGTATGAGCACATCCACTCATGCATGAATCGTGCCATCCCAAATAGAACCAAAATGCTCTCATCCAAAAAAGGAAGCCAATCTGGTGGTCCCCTGCCATAAACAAACTTTACAACAAAAGGAAGAAACTTTTGCAGAAAAGAGGAAAATCCCAGGATGCAAAAAACTCCCTTACTAGCCTCAGTAAGAAACTGAGATGCCTCATAAAATCCTCCAAAGCAAGTTACGAAAATAAAATTGCCAAAGATTCCAAAGACAACCACAAAGCATTCTATAATTATGTCAAGAATCTAAATGGCAATGCTCAGATCTGCTCTGAGCTAAAACAGAATGGCATTAAATATACTGATAAAACAAGCTGAGCAAATAGTGGAAAATCCAGACTAAGAACAAAAAACACCACTATCTTCAGGCACAAATGAATCTGGTCCAGTCGAGGTAATAAAAGCTTTAATCCACTCAAAAAAGATCCACGAAAATGTGCAAACCACGCAACCAAATACCAGCAGTCAATAATGCTTAGCAAGAAACGTTTTCGTCTTTAACTTCATCAGTAATCACCTGAATAAAAAATACTGATCCGAAGGATATTGCCAATATCCTGGCAGATCGATTCAGTGCCAACTTCATCCCACTCTCACCCCCTAAATGGCCCATCTCAATACCGGAAGATTGCCAAATTCCAGTAATAATGGCCGCACAGGTACAAAACGCACTCTCTAAAGCCAAGAATACAGCATCCATGGGACCAGATGACATCCCGGGCTGTGTACTACATGAACTACAATATGAAGTGGCACCTCACCTAAGTGTCATGTTTAATCATAGCCTCACCTCAGGTTTCATGCCCACTGAGTGGCGCAGAGCTACAGTTATCCCAATCCACAAGGGGGAATCCACCTTGGATCCCAGAAACTACCGTCCCATCAGTCTGACAAGCCTTATCTGCAAGGCCATGGAGCGTATTATCATGGAACTTATAAACAAAGACATTGGCAACCTTCAAACACTGGACCCCACCCAGTTTGGGTTTGTGAAGGGCCGATCTTGTCTCCTGAACCTGATTGACTTCTTTGAATCAGTCTCCAGAGCCATGGACAAGGGTAAGGTGGTCCACACAGCCTATCTAGACCTTGCCAAGGCCTTTGACACCATCCCCCACTCTGGAATCATAGATAAACTTACTAAATTGGGCATTAATCCCTATGTCACCCAATGGGTTGCTAAATGGCTTACTGATAGAAACCACACTGTAAAAGCAGCCGACTCCAAATCCATCTCTAGACAAGTGACAAGTGGAGTACCTCAGGGTTCAGTCCTGGGGCCGCTCTTGTTTGGCATCTACTTCTCTAAAGTACAGGTCAACACTAAGGGACTCTGGCTAACAAAGTTTGCAGATGACTGCAAACTGGGAGCCATTATTGAATCCCCAAATGATGTGGATACTCTACAAAAGGGCCTTACAGAAACAGATGCTTGGTGCCAGAGCCATGGGCTCAAGCTCAATGCCAAGAAATTTATTGTTATCCCCTTTGGGAAAAAACATGTATCCATGAATTACCATATAGGTGGCAGTACACTAAACACAGAAAGTGTGATAAGAGACTTAGGGACACAGGTGGACAGTGGTCTCACCTTCGATAACCACATCGCCACAACAGTCAGGAAATTCTTCTATGTGGCACACCTCATCATGAAGGGCTTTTCATCCAGAAAAAAGGAGGTCATTGTCCCACTGTACTCATCCCTCATTAGACCCATTATAGAATACAACGCCCCATTTGGTATGTACCTGTCAAGACATCTGCAACAACTGGAAAGGCCTCAGAAATACCTCACTAAAAGAATCACAGGCCTAAAGCAGATGCCCTACGCTGACCGCCTTAAAAAACTCCAGCTATACTCTGTCGCATATCGTCTACTCAGAGGCGATCTCTGCTTAACATACAAAACCATGTCAAACCCAGAGCTGTTGGACATGCTACACTTAAAGAAATCCCAATCCCTCAGGGCTACACGCTCCAGGGATCTAAACCTTGTCATCACAATAAACAAAACATGTTGGAGGGATAGGTTCCTGACCCAGAGACTCCCCAGACTCTGGAATAGATTGCCCATACATGTCAAGCAGAGTGCCTCTTTGCACCTCTTCAAGAGGAACCTTGACGATTGGATGGGAGAAAGGAAATTCACCCCAGGGATCACGTCAGTCACCCTGCTAGACAGGGGTCCAGGAAAGTAAATAATGTGGGAAGAAATAGCCAGGGAATTGTTATGGCTAGGCTTGTATAGACCCTAGGGCTGATAGCCTAGTACCAACCTATGAACCTATGAACCTATGAACCTAAGCAGGGAAGTCATCTTAGACTAGTTATCCTCATGTTTTAAACATTCATTATATTTGGATCTTGTGAGGTCAACAGATATGTATGCAGTGTTACGATTGCAGATCCATAAATGTAATCAGTTTTGAAGAGGCCCATACCTCCTTCAGAATGGGGAATATATAATCTTGGCATACACTGATTTTTTATAAAACATTTGATAAGCATGAAGCATTTTTTTTTTGTTTGTTTTCCTGTTCAACTGATCCAGTGCTTTTTAGGGCCAGTCAGTCACAACAAAACTGTAAGTTAGAACAGGAAGCGTAAATGTGTTTATAACTTGAACTTTGTTCCTAGATGTCAGGGCTGTTTTCTGTATTAATTTTAGTGTTGTAAAATATTTATTACCAAGTTTGGTTCGCATTTGGTCTTGTTTTATTGCTGATCCTTCTTCGATTCCCAAATATTTATACACTCCTACCCGCTCAAGTTTCTTTGAATCACATTCTTGTCCCAAACTGATATTTTCTTGGTGGTGCAGCTTTAATGTTTTTAAGGTTGCTTTTTCATATTTAACAAGACCAAATGAAATTCTTGTATCATCTGACAAAGTTTTGACCACTTGCAGTTGTGCTTTCAATTCCTCATCTGATGAGCTATACAGTTTTAAATCATCCACAAAAAGAAAATGGAAGTCTTTATACTTTGTTACTTTTTGGGAGCCAAATTTTAACTGTGACTTAATCTGTTAAGTAGACAGCTTAATGAGTTAAGGGCAAGGCAAAAGAGCAGAGGTAGCAAAGAGTCACAGTGGAATACCCCCCCCCCTTTCAAAGTTTAACCCTCAGTTAATAATTTGTCCTTTATCATTGTTTAGCTGCAAAGTGGTTTGCCACTGTTTCACAGTCACTGTAATATAATTGATCAATGTAGGATGTATCTTATGCATCTGTAAGAACTCATTTACCCATAAATATGGGATGCTGTCACATGCTTTTTGTAGTCTATCCATGCCATACTTAGATTCTTCCCCTCTTTACAATTCTCCACTATGCCTTTATTCAGCAACAAATGATCCTATGTCCTATATGATTTTCTTTTATCACCCTTTTGTTCTATTGCCATGGTTGAGTTTTCTTCTAAATAACTACAAATTCTGTTGGCATCAATTCCAGTTTACAGTGTCAACATCATTGAAAGGCAAGTTACTGATCTATAGTTTTTATGATAGATTGCATGTTCATCCTTAAAGAGGATTATTTTTCCTGTTATCTATGTTAGTGTTTGTTTGGGATATGCATATAAATAGTTTTTACTCAGGGCTAAATCTTCATGTAAAGATGTTAATACTTTTAGCCAGAAGTTGGGCATTGCATAAGCTTTTCCATTTAGGAACTTTTCTTAATTTTGTTTCAATTTCTCTGGCCATTACTTCATCCAATATCATACCTTGTACATTTGAACTCCTTACTGTTTCTTTTACTCCTTTAATCCATTCATCATCTTTGCTATGTTACGCAAGGTCTTCATAGATATTTCTCCAAAATGTGTATATTTCTTCTTTTTTTTTTTGGTGGTATATGTATTCCTTTTGCCTTTTTTAAATTCTCTATAAAACTTTTTGAGTCATCAGTAAATTGCTTATTTTACACCTTTCCTTTATATTATCTGCATATTTTCTATTTCTTTTCTGCCTGTGCTGATATCTTTAGTTGGTTATTTGCAATATTGTATGATAGATCCTGATCTGTTCTGATATTGTACATTGCTTTTATCTTGTCTATATTTCTAAGTATTTCTGTTGATCTATTTCCTCTTATGTACTCTTCTAACAGTGATACTTCTTGTCTTATTTGCTTTATAGTTTTCCCTATTTGATACTTTTGTAATGGCATTTAATTTCTTCCATTCCATTGCCTTATTGCTCTGTGTTTTTGTGGTAAGATGTTATATGTTGTTAATTTAGCTGCACAGTAATATATCCTATTTACTTCTGCAATATCACATGAGTTTCTGTTAAACGTCTTGATTACTGTGTTCTTTATTTATCAATCTTCTAACATTTTGGGTCTTATTGAGTTTCTGTAATCTATTTCTTTCATTGATCTTAATGTGTCTATCAGTCTCTATTAAATCAAGCAACTCTTCCCATAGATCATTTTCTTTTAAACTAAGGGGACATTCTTTGTTTTGTTCTCCCTTTCCTGTGGGGCATTCTACAGAAAGTTCCAGAACATCTTCCTGTGGCATATTCTGTTCAACTGCATCCTGCATCATCCATTGCATTTTCTTATGTGAACTCACTGGCCTATCACCCTATAACATTGACTGCATCAGAGTTGCCACAGTTTCCTGTTCCTTCTCTTGCTGTGCAACTCCAGCTGAACTTTTGTGCTAGTTTCCCACTGAAGGCTCCAGAGTATCTTCATGTAGCAAGTGATCATATGCTTCCCATTCCATCTGTTTCTCTTTAATTAGGGGACTCATTGTTCCACCATGCTGTGACATTATCAGAATTGGATTTTCAGCAATAAATCCTTCACTTTGCAAGTAATCCATAACTTAAATTTCTATTTCTTTAACTTCTCCATTACTAATATTCTTTTCTACTTCCCCCTTATTTTATTATTTTTTTTGTGTTGTGAATTTTGCTTCAAATATTTTTGTTGCTGCTTTTTTGTGTTGATCAGATCTGCTTTCTCCTATGCATAAATATTGCACCATATTAAATTGCTTTTTTCTTTCCCATGTCCATATTTCATCTTCAGATACATCCTGCTCCACCTGTTTCTCCTTACTCTGGGGACTCATTATTCCATCATACAGTGGTGTTACTAGAGTTATGTTTTAAACACTGAAACCTTCACTTTGTAGTTATTTCCTAACTTCAGCTTCTATTTCTTTAACTTCTACTTTACTAATCTTCTGTTCTGCATTTCCCTTTAGTGATCTTATTTTTTGTATTGTGAAATTGTCTATATCTGGGTGCCTTTGCCTATATTTCTCTTCAAATATGATTGGAGCTGCTTTTTGTATTGATTACTTTGGTTTTATCTTCTCCAAAAATATTGCACCATATCAGATCTCTCTTTCTTTCCAATGTCTATTTTTCTTTTCAATATCTTTCAAACATTTCTAGATTTTGTTTTTATATTTTTACATTTCCTCAGCTGCTTCTTTTTCAAAATGGCCTAAAGTTTCTTGGTCTATACAATGTTTTCTGTGTATCTATTGTATTAATGAATGCAAATTTACATTTGGATCTTCTGACAGTTTTTCTTGTACAAGTAGTTTCATTTCTCTAATGTATCTGTTATTCTTTTTGAATATCTTCTATCTGGAAATTCTGGTATTTTTGCAGAATAGCAGCAATACATATCTTTTCTCTTATCCTCATTAGTCTACCCTGTTATCTTTATGTCTCTTTTTTGTCCTATTAGTTTTTGTGGGTTTGGGTACCCCTGTTATCTTTATGTCTCTTTTTTGTCCTATTAGTTTTTGTGGGTTTTGGGTACTACTGCTTTCTTCTACAGGGGAGGGGGCATTGTCCCCCTGAGCCTGGCTTAATCCAATTAGAGGAATGTTTCTGTATCATGAGGATTCTACGCTGTCATTGTTTCCACTCCTGGCACTGGTGCACCTACCAGTCTTGGGCACTTTTTTATCCTGGGACTTGTGCACCCAGCTGTCTTTTTTATTTTTAACCTACTTCTGTCCACGGTATATGCTATATAAAATACAGTCTATATGTCAGCGTTGTCTTGGTGAGATTTTATAAAGAAGGGTGAACCTCATGAAGGTATTCAGCAAGACTTGAGGATTATTTCAGTTCCAGCAATACTACTCTTGCTTGCTTGCTGATTTTATCATCTCTCCATTTGGAACCCTTATTCAGTTGAGTGACTTTCTTAGACTTACGTTATATCTAAGGTGAGGTTGAGGGAATCAAAGCTATGGCAACAGGCTGAAGTTCACAATTTTGTCATAAATGTAATATTTAACATATATTAAAATGTATCAGAATAACAGACCAGTCAAAATTACTTTTATTTAACTTTTATTATTAGGAAAAAAACAGTTAAACACCTGGTATGTCAGTACTCCATCTTCTCCACTTAGGTGACTGAGTACATAGATGCTGCTGGTTTGTGTGTCTATAAATCAAAAGTAAGATAGACGTAGATAAGTTTTCAATGATATGCTATTCTGATATGCTTCCATGAACAGAGAATATGTAATTATGTCAGCAACTACATTACTCACAGAATTTGTGTGATTTCTTAACATCAAGCACGTGTATCATGGCAGTTTTTTGCTGAAGTGCAAACTTTACTATTTTCATAAAACAATCTCTGCTGACTACGAATAGTACACCTGGTAGTACTGTAGATGCCCCCATGGGTATGTAACATTGAAGTTAGTATTAAGTAAGGGGGTGGTAGCTCCCCACCCAGCACCAACAAAAACACATTTTGCTATGTTTGAATGCGATGTTTCAGTCTTTTTAATTTCTCCAAGTATTTTGGGTTTCTAATATCATGATGGAAATGGACTCTATTCCTAAGTCAAAGTACGATAAAAGATCATGAAATTAGTATTGTTTCAGTCTTTAATGTCAGCCAAAAGTGCTCTTCGCAGCACGTGCAATGCACCCAGTAGTGACTCCTTTTGCAATTCGTATGGAGTTACATGTATTGGTAACATATCTAGATTCTTTTTTATAAGACCCATTGCTCCATCTACTATTGGAACTGTCTCTGTATCTTTCTTCCACATTCCTCTTCTTTTTGCCTGCAAATCTTGATATTTTATGACTTTGTGTCTCTCTGTATGCAAGCCACTGTAGTCACTGGGTGTAGCAATTTCAATGATAAATGCTACCTTTGTCTTCTTTTCATGGACCGCTATATCTGGTTTTCTCACATCTATCTTTTGAACTGTTGGTAATGGGTGATCCTATGTGATACAGACTTCATCATTTTCTGTGATGCTTTCTGGCTCATGTTTCCAGTGTTTTTCAGCTACTTCAGTATAATAATGTTTGCACAATCCCCAGTACAATAGTCTTGCCACGTTATTATGCTTTTCAGTATACAATATTTTTGCCATTAGTATGTCACAATCAGCAACGAGGTATGTGACTGTTTCCAATTCTGTTTTATAAAACCTACATTTGTTTGTTTCTCCCACATGTTCAAAGGACTTTGTAAACCAATGTGTACGTAGCCTACAAGTTTGGGCCGCCAGTATTAACCTTTCATCTTTTGGTTTGAATTCGACTCGAGCCATTCCTGCATTCGATTCTTATCAACGTGAGGTTCTTCCACAATTTTTCTATACTTGCAGCTATATTTATGCATTTTCCACATTTCTTGCCTTTTCATCTGATCCTTCTTCTTATATTCTTTCTTTTATTTTTTGGCACATTCAGTTGCTGCCTGATTTTTATCTACTTCTAGTTTGATTTCCATTCCTGCTTGATGCCAATATGCTTCTGCTAGGCTAAGCAGGGAAGTCATATTAGATTTATTCTCCTCATGTCTCAAAACTTTCACTACTTTTGGGTCTTGTGAGGTCAGCAGATATGTGTGCAGTCCCGTGAGAATGCAGGTCTGTACATGTAATCAATTTCAAGTAGGCCCATTCCTCCTTCAGAATAGGGAATATATAATCTTGGTATGCACTGATTTTTATAAATCATTTGGTGAGCATGAAGCATCCTTCTTGCTTTTCTATCTAATCTATCCAGCATGTTTTGGGGCCATTCAATCAGGACAGGAAGAGCAAATTGGTTTATAGCTTGAATTTTGTTCCTAGATGTCACTGTTGTTTTCAGGATTAATTTAAGTCTTCTAAAATATTCCTTACTAAGTTTTATTCGCACACGTTCATGCTTTATTGTTGATCCTTCATCAATTCCCAAATATTTATACTCTCCTTCTTGCTCAAAGTTCTTTTATATCCCATTCTTGTCCCAAACTTATGTTTCCTTGGTGCTGCAGTTTTCCTACTTTAAAGGTTGCTTTTGCACATTTATCAAGACCAAATGACATTCTTTTATCATCTGAAAAAGTTTTGACAACTTGCAGTTGTACTTTCTCTGATCAGCTATACTGTTTTAAATCATTAACGAAGAGAAGATGAGAGGTCTTAACACTTTGTTGCTTTCTAGGAGCCAAATTTTAGCCAGGCCTAATCTGTTAAGTTGACAGCTTAATGGGTTAAGAGCAAGACAGAATAGCAGTGGTGACAGGGAGTCACCCTAGAATACCCCCCCCCCCTTTGAATTTTTATCCATGGAATAATAATTTGCCTTTATCATGGCTTAATTGCAAAGTGATCTGCCACTGTTTCATGGTCACTGTAAAGTAGTTGATCAGTGTAGGGTGTATCTTATACATTTTTAAGCACTCTTTTATCCATGAATGTAGGATACTATCAAATGCTTTTTTGTAGTCAATCCATGCCATACTTGGATTATTCCCCTTTTTACAGTTCTCCATTTTGACTTTATTTAACAACAGATGATATTTTGTTTCATATGACTTTCTTTTATTACACTTAAATTTTATTGCCATGATTGAATTTTCTTCTAAATGACTATAAACTCTGTCAGCATCAATTCCAGTGTATAGTTTATTAGTCGGTACAAGGCAAGTTATTGGTCTATAATTTAAGATACCTTGCAGGTTCACAGGTTCACTCTTAAGTAGGAGTATTGTTTTTCCTGTTGTTATCCAGGTTAGTGTCTGTTCAGGGTGCGCATATAAATAGTTCTTACTCATGGCTAAATCTTCATGCAAATGTTAATACTTTTAACCAGAGGTTAGGTACTGCATCTGGGCCTGGTGTTTTCCAATTAGAGGCTTTTCTTAACTTTGTTGCAATCTCTGTGGCTGTTACTTCATCCCATTTCATATCCTGTACCTTTGAACCTCTTATGCTTTCTTTTACTTCTTCTATCCATTTAACATCTTTGTTATGTTCCACAGGATCTTCATATATATTTTAGATAGATTTTGGAGATGTTTCAGCCATATGCATTGTTTCATGTTACAGTAGTTGTAATGATATGATGACAAAGTGTGTAGCTTTGCATTCATGACATGTCAATCCAGTGGACTTTTGCTGTTCTGACATCAATAATGGCTTTTTGTGGCTTGATATAATGGCAGAAACCCCAGCATGTGTGTTATATGTTAAGACCAAACTAGTTTCTTTGCATGGTACAGTTTATATCTCTAGCCCTTTCTGATATGACAGCAGAGGCATACCTTGAATCCATACCTTAAAACGTATGTGCTTAAAAATCAGTAAGACAATAGCCAACTCAGTAATACAATGCAGTTGTCACAGCTTACATTGCCAACAGCCTAGAGATTCTATCAGCGATCCAGCACTGGATGAGCTGACAAGGAAGAGACAGAAGTGAGTGTCTGTTTCTGGCTTACCTGTTGTGAAATGGGATATTACTAGAATCGGCTATAGAGTGCCATCTCTGGAAGAAATATATATGCAGCTCCTGCTCTAGGGCCTTGGTAATGGTGGGGACAATCCAGCTAACAAGGGTATACTCTACAGCTGGGTATCACAGGTATACATAGGAATGCCTAAACACAGACCCATTGTAGTAGGTATTGCTCTTTTGTTTTCTGATCAGAAATTATCCTGAACCCAGTAGATGAAGAATGTCATCCATATCTATCCTGATATCCTACAATGCCGGAGTATGGGAAAGTAAGGTGTTAATAAAGAAAGGAGTCTTGACTAGCATCAGGAGGAGTGAGGCTAAAAAATTAGCAAACAATAAACACATATGTACTAAAGCAGCATTCTATGCCCACCTTTGTTTGTTTGTTGTGAGTTTGTTTTCTGGGTGAGATGAGCTGGTACAAGATACTTTTCAGCCACTACCAATGCCACGTGACAATTCAGAGATTCACACATTAACAGAAGTACAAAACAATGCAAAACAATGTAATGCAGCAAAAGGATGTAGAATATGCTACCTACAAACACTTGGCATTAACAAAAGCAAGCATAGACGTGCCTGTAGCAACAATTTACAGGTACTTATTAAATAATCTGAAGGATACTTATATAAATATTTTTAAGAGAATATGTCTATTTACAAATATGGAGATATACTTTTCCTTAGTCCGTGTTATCCAATTAACAAGTAAACACACAATGGATGATTTTCCTAAGCAGATTTAGTTGGTGATAAGACACTCTGGGCTCTGCCTGCAGTGTATCTCTCTTCTGCACAAACCTGCAGAATGCCTTATACAATGATACTGAATATAATCTCTCATTACAAAACTTTGCATATCCCATTTTGTCACTAACTGCAAACATACTGGTTACAGCATTTCAAATTCATTTAGCTACTGATGAGTTATTAACTAAGGGAGCAAGGTATATAAGAAAGGTGGTATATATACATATATACAAAGAAAGTAGTGGAAATCAACTCAAGGTTAATTGTACAATTCTAATAAAGAATAACAGTCGATGAAGTTGCATAGTATAGAAGAAGATTTGTTAAGTCAGTAAGAATACCCAAGGTGATTTTCTAGTGCAGTATTTTTGAAAAGGCAGATGCACATTTATGAAAGGATTTTTTAAAGGTGGCAAGAGAGAATTTTGATGTCTAGTTTGCTTTTGAGGAATTTGATTGTAGAGTATAAATTAATTATTTTATTTTCAGGTAGCTGCATGGCAGCAGTATCTGTCACTAAGCAGTTTAAAGGTGAGTGCGTTAAGAATATAGATGGTCCTAAAGGATATAGTGAGCTATTCAACCTTATGAAAATGTAGTGATGATTTACTTATATTAAATAGATGAATACATTTGAACATCTTTTTTTTCTGTAGTTTGAAGTAAGGTAGCATTATGGCCTGATAACAGAACAGTAAGAGGCAGAGTGTATTCCAGAGTCTAAGGATAAGTAGTTTATGGTGAGAAATTGCCATGCCTTGAATGGCAGTAGGTCTGAAATACTATAATTACTTTAGGTTGTTGCAGGGGGTTAAGAGTGATCATGTCAGTGCATTTTTGGAGGAAAGAGTATTATCTGATATGATTAACAGGACGTTTTGCTCTCTTTTAAAAAGAAGTGATTTATCACATGGGTCAATAGAAGGTATTCTAATATTTGGCAATCACAAATATCATCACAGTAAATGTATTATTGATGCATGTAAGCCTATTATATCACACAGCCAATTCTAGATGAGTGAAAACTAATTGAAGTAAAGAAGCTACTTAACTCTGATACATATGTGCTACAGAAAAGAGTTTTTATAAATAAGGTTATGTTAAGGTGTGAAATGTCTCAAGAGAAGTTGTTACTGTACATAGAACAGAGAAAAGCCAGCACAGATCTATGTACAGATATATGCATCTGTCTGTCTCTCTCTCTCTCTCTCTCTCTCTCTATATATATATATATATATATATATATATGCATATACATACATAGATATATTATGTGATTATGTGATATATTATGTGATTATGTGATTTCTGGCTCCTTATTAAAATGTCTGCACTTTAAATTCAGAGTGTCAATAAGCTGGAAAAAAAAAAGCCTGAGAACACAGGAGAATAGTGACTGTTGAAAATTGTTCTCCTTTCCCATGTAGGGAACAAGCCCCCCTCACCTCCAGAATTTATATATAGGTTCATATGTTCATAGGTAAGTACTAGGCTATCTGCCCAAGGGCATTTATAAGCCTAGCCAGAGTGTGCTGGCTTTCTCCACCCCCTTAGATTAGTTCCCTGTGCCTCTGTACCAGCAGAGCCATTAGTTCCCTGCGCCTCTGTCCAGCAGAGCCACTGCAGTGATCCCTAGGGTAAATTTTCTGTTTCCCATCCACCCATTAAGGTTTCTGTTGAAGAGTGCTAGTGAGGGGCTCTGCCTGATGTATATTGGAATCTTGTTCCAAAGCATGGGGAGTCTCTGGGTCAGGAATCTATCCCTCCAGCACGTCCTAGTTATCGTTGTGGTAAGGTTTATATCCCTAGAGCGTGTGGCTCTCAGGTATTTGTTTTTTTTTAGGTGGAGCATATCCATCAATTCTGGGTTAGACATGGCCTTGTATGTCTAGCAGAGATCACCTCTGAGTAAGCGGTATGCAACCGAGTACAGCTGGAGTTTCTTTAGTCGGGCTGCATAGGTAATCTGTTTAAGGCCAGTAATCCTCTTGATGAGGTACTTTTGTGGTCTTTCCAGCTGTTGCAAGGTGTCTTGTAAGGTACATCCCAAATGGGGCATTGTATTCTATAATGGGTCTAATAAGTGATGAGTAGAGAGGCACAATAACCTCCTTTGTTCCGGATGCGAACCTTTTTGAGATTCTGTAGGCCACGTAGAAGGATTTTCTAACCACCTTGGCAATATGATTATCAAATGAGAGATTGCTATCTACTTGGGTCCCCAGATCCTTTATTATTTTTTTCTGTATTTAGGGGACTACCACCTATGTGGTAGTTTGTGGGTACTTTGTTTTTTCCAAAGGGGATGACTATGCACTTTTTGGCATTCAGCTTGAGACCATGATTTTGACACCAGGTATCCATCTCAGTGAGACCCTTCTGGAGCGTGTCTGTATCAGCCGGAGAATCAATTATGGCCCCTAGTTTGCAGTTGTCTGTGAACTTGGTCAGCCAAAATCCTCCTGTGCTTGCCTGTACCTCTGAGAAGTATACACCAAACAGGAGGGTTCCTAGGACTGAGCCCTGGGGGGTGCCACTTATAACCGGTTTAGAGTCAGACCTAGAGTCTGCAACTCTCACTGTGTGGGTTCTGTCCATGAGCCAATTTGCAACCCATCTTGTGACGTAGGGGTTTATGTTCAGGCTGGTGAGCTTGTCTATAATACCAGAATGGGGAATGGTGTCAAAAGCCTTTGCGAGGTCTAGGTAGGCTGTGTGTACCTCTTTACCCTCATCTAATGCCTTAGTAAATGTCTCAAAGACGTCCAACAGGTTTAGGAGGCATGATCTGACCTTAACAAAGTAAAACTGGGTGGGGTCCAAAGTTTGGAGGTTCCCAATGTCTCTGTTGATGAGTTCTATGATAATGCGCTCCATAGCCTTGCAGACCAGGCTAGTCAGGCTTATAGGGTGATAGTTTCTGAGGTCCTTTGTGGTGCCACCTTTGTGGAGTGGAATAACTGTTGCTGTGCACCACTCTGTGGGTACATAGCCTGTAGAGAGGCTGAGTTTGAACAGTGTGTTTAAGTGAGTGGTTAGTTCATTTTCGAGCTTTTGTAAGACATAGTCTGAGACACCGTCTGGTCCCATTGAGGCTGTGTTTTTGGCTTTGGATAGGGCCATTTTAACCTGTGTGTCTGTGATTGCCAGGGCCTTACATTCTTCTGGTATGGTTATGGGCCCTTTAGGGGGTGAGAGGGGTGTGAAGTTTGCACTGAACCTGTCTGCCAAAATGTTGGCAATATCAGTCTGTTCAGTGTATTTTGTGCCATTTTGCACCAACTCAGAGCAGATCTGAGAGTTTCCACTTAGGTTCTTGACATAGGTAAAGAACGCTTTGTGGTTATCTTTGAAGTCATTGGCAATTTTTCTTTCAAAGCTAGCCTTGGATGATTTAATGAGGGATTGTAGTTTCTTGCTGATACTGATCAGGGATGTCTTTTCTTCTAGGGATTTTGCTCTTATCTGTACTAGTTTCCTCCTTCTATTGTAGAGCCTGTGTATGGCAGAGGTCCACCAGACTGGTTTCCTTTTCTTGGAGGAGTGAATCTTGGTTTTACCTGGGATAGTATGATCCATGCATTCCTGCAGATGATCACAGAGTGCCTTGTTATAGGTTTCAGCAGCTTGAACAGCATTGTCCATTGGCGTGGGGGATGTGAACCTTTCCACCTCGGTCTTAAGCAATGTGAAGTTTGGTTTTGAAAAGTTTTTCACGGTGGTTTCCTTGATTGGGGTTGGGGGCAGAATGTGAATATCCAGAGTGATTAGTCTATGGTCTGATCTAGCCAGCTAGGGGTTGACGTCAGGTGTGAAACACCGGTCGCCCATGTTGGTGATGACCAGGTCCAATATGTTGTTCCCTCTGGTGGGGGTGTTGACCAGTTGATCCAGGGCATTTGAGTTTATAAATTCTAGGAAGCACTGGGCAAGGGAGTTAGTACTTGAGTAGTTCTCCAGGTTAATGTTTGGGTAGTTGAAATCACCCAGTATTAGGGTGTTTGGTAGGACCTTCATATTTCCCAGTGTCTCCAGAAATGCGGAATGGAGGTCCTGGGTCATGGTTGGTGATCCGTAGCAAGCTACAATTTGGATTGCAGTTTTGCCTGTTGTTAGTTGCACTTGGATGATCTCTGATGCATCATGCTGCATCACTAACCTGGAGGTGTGAGTAATCTTGATAAATATGGATACACCCCTGCCTTTTCTGTTTTGGTCTGGGTTCTGTGGCTGAAAGGTATGGTATAAGTTATATATACTACTATACCACCAAGACAATGAACAGTCCAACCTTGTATTACTTAGTGCCTCGGCTATACAGCCTTCAAAGAGTAAAATAACATAAAAAACATCAAAATTATATACTCATAAAATTTACAAGTCACACCCCCTGCAATTAATCAATTAAGTTGAATCAAATTAAATTACATATTTCCAGTCATATTTCTTATTTAATCATAAGGGTTCCAATGTGTTAAACTTTAAAATATATAGTGTTTTCTTTTTACATAACTTAACATCCGAATTCACTAATTCCCCCAAAAATACCTCAACCTTTTCTAAGACACAACCAATAATGTGATTAGGGTTACAATTATGAAATTCAGAAAAATGACTACCAAGGGGGCTATCAATTCTAGCATTTTTTATGTCTCTTAGATGTTCTTGAAAGCAAACCTTAAAGCTTCTGCTCATCTCACCAATGTAATATTGGTATGAGTTATAGCCTGGTAGTGTTGGGGTGCTCTCTGGAGCCTTAAACTAGGTTTCTGTTACTGCACAGATATCGATGTTCTCTATACTGAGGAGTGCCTCGAGTGCATACATTTTGAGGTTTAAACTTCTGACGTTGAGTAGCATTATCCTCAGTTTTTGTTTACTTGTGCTATTTATGGTGGTGGGTTTGTCTTTTAAGCCTTGCCTAAAAATGGCACTATGGGAGCAGCAAGAACCTTTGCCAGTATTCAAAAGCCTAAGGGTGACAGGTGCAAGCCATCTCTTGCGAAGCAACATGGCTTGTCGAGCATGTCATCCCAGGCAGACAGATACTGGATCCCCTTTGAATGACACCAGAAACTTAGCCAATTGTTGATGTTGATAATTTTTTCTTTATACTGTGGCATCATTCTTGGTGAGGGCAGGATGCTACTCAGGGTCAGGGTCATACCCGCCTGGTCTACATGATCAGTGAGCTCTTCCATATCTCTTTTCATGTAGTCCAGGGAGGTACTTCTCAGGTCATTCACACCAACATGGACAATGACAGAGTCATATTTGTACTTGTTCTGGTGTGACCTGAGTGCTTGTGTTATGTGGCAGATCCTGGCACCTGGCAGGCAGCTAACTGTAACCTTCTCCTTGTCCAGCCTAGTTAGTGGGACATCAGTGTGCCTGACTATAGAGTCTTCTATCACTAGTGTGTTGGGTATATTATTTTGCCATAAGGACTGTGATTGCGTGGCACACTGATTATATGAAGTATGTGTTTCATGGTTGGTGATGGGTTGTGGAGGTTGCTTGGATGTCTGCTTTGGAGGTCTCTGTTGCTTTTACAGAATTTTATTTAGAGCCTCTGAGTATGTTTTCGTGTATTTATTTGTGTTATTTGCCTGTGTTGATTTGTTAGGTCTATGTGAGACTGGTGGTGTGTTGCAATTATTACCCTTCTCCTCTTGACAGTCAGTTACAATCTGGGGTTGAGAGAGCTTTGCCTCCAGTCTGGCTGTATAATTGCATCTCTCACATATATTAGTGTTTGGTGGTAGGAGGAAAGGGTTGTCTGTGTACAGGAGGCAGTTGTAACATTGCCTCAAAATGCCCAGATGCACCAGTTGGACTGGAGAGTACACTGGAAACTGCCCTTTGGACATGCCTGAACAGGTAGAGTGAGCTGTTTTTCTGATTGACTGGTGGGGACGAATAGAGAGCCTTGTCCTTCTGGACAGTATAAGGGGGGCTAGTGCTAGGGGTATTTAGTGCTTGTTATGAGTTTTAAGCAAGTGTTGGGCTGTAAAATGAATGGTTTGAGTGCTAAAGTTGAAGGTTTGTCTAGTTCCAAGGGAAAAGCTGAAGAGTAGACTTCGTGGAGTCGGGAATAGTTTAACCCTAGCTAACTGGTGCTACCCAGCGAACAAAGCCACGCAAATGCGATTTTTATACAAGAAAGATTAAAGAGATAGAAATTAGCCCAAAAATGGCCAATAAAACTACAGTTTCTGGGCAGAAACCGCTCCTCCAAGGGCAGGTAGGTTGTTCAGAGCTCCCCACTCTCACTGGTGAACAAGGAAACTTGCTTTTTTCCCAAGTAAGGTATGGCCAAACACAGAAACTTAAACACAGTCCAGGTATCAGCAGGTATCTGAAACCGGACTTTTATATCCCAACTCTAATATCACCATACTTCAGAAAAAAGGAATATTCTGAGAAATTACATCTCAGTCTTAGTATACATAAGTTCAATCTTTTGGCTATTCAGTCTCTGTGTTTCTGGACTCACTCTAGTGGATCGCAGCATTTCAAATGGTTACCGTGATTTCTATCTTCATGTTTTAATATGCCTTCCCATCAGTTTAGTGATTATAAATTCCATATGCATTGTTATCAATGTCTTATAAAACATCAGTACGTAACATGTGCTTTCCATTCATTTTAATCACTTCTCTTCATACCTCTCAACCTCTTAAAGCAAGAATCTGGACAAAGCCATAAATAATGGAGGAACAAGGGCCCCAAAATAGGGACACTTCCAAAATATTGCTCTTAACTTAGAAAGTTGATAGAATAACAGGTTTTACATTAGCATACATTTTCTGAAGGGTATGAAGTCTGAAACTCAAATTTCTGCCATTATTTTCTGACTTCAGTCCTCAATGATTTGCCAGAAAAGTACAATTTTATGAGAAATAGACAACAGATATGAGGCAAAAATCTGGACATTTTGCCAAAATCTGGACAGTTGAGAGGTATGCTTCTCTTTCATTTTGCTAGCTTATTTGTGCATGTATTTTATAATTGTAGGTGGCCGCGGTGGTGCAGCGGTTAGCATTGCCACCTCACAGCAAGTAGTTCTCTGATTCGATACTTGGCTGGGGTGCCTTTTGTGCGGAGTCTACATGTCTTCCCTGTGGTCGTGTGGGTTTCCTCTGGGTGCTCTGTTCCTCCCACATCCCAAAGACATGCAGTAGGTGGATTGGACACTCTACATTGGCCCTACATGTGAGTGTGTGCATGTGTGTGTGCCTTATGTGGAAGGTTGGGTGCCGGGCTGGCAACTCACCGTAAAACTCCACTGCCAATCATGAGCGGACAGATGATCCGCTGTGGCAACCCCTTGCTGGGAAAAAGCCGGAAGAAGAAGTTTAAGCAGTTCTGAGATATTGATACATGTGAGATATTTAAAGAGTCTCCCAAATAAATGCATACAGTTCCTTCATCTTGCTTGCTAGCAGCACTCTTCACAAGGGTCACAAGGTTTTGTCCTGTTATTTTTTCAGCTTCCTATCATACAAGCTGTGATGATGTCAAAGCGCTATAAAAAGACACAACAAAATGTTAAATATAGTAGTTACAGATGATTCAATATTTATCCTTCAGAATGAGTTCAAGCAATGCTTAGAGTATACCACTGTCTATCAGCCATTGCTTCTGATTTTTGATAGCCTTTTCCAAAATTTATGAAGAAAACTGGTTGAGCTCATGCTTGCACCACTGCCTCCTGCCTTAAACTCTCTTTTTGTTTTGGCTTAGGATGGAATACTTTGTCTACTAAAAGCTTTAGTAGAGTGTGATAATTTTAGTTTGGCATTATATTCCTGAGAAAAGGAGGTTTATAATGAGAAAGTGATATTTTACAAGTTAATCGTGTAAATGCATGTACCTGTATGACAATTTACATTTTCCTTTCCTCTTTTAACTTATAGGTTCATAGGTGTGTACTAGGCTAATGTCCCTGGGGCCTTTACAAGCCTAGCCATAGGATTACCTTGGCATAGTGCCACCCAACCTAGTTCCCAGTGCCTCTGTTGAATAGAGCCACTGGTGTTATCCCCGGGGTGAACTTTCTGTTTCCCATCCACTCATCAAGATTTCTCTTGAAGAGGGTCAGTGAGGTGCTCTGCTTGACATATATGGGAAGTCTATTCCATAGCATGGGCAGTCTCTGGGTTATGTACCTGTCCCTCCAGCATGTTCTATTAATTGTGGTAATGAGGTTGAGGTCTCTGGAGCGTGTGGTGCAGAGGGCTTGGGATTTATTTAGATGCAGCATTTCTAACAGAGCAGGGTCAGACTTGGCTTTGTAAGTCAAGCAAAGATAACCTCTAATTAGGCGATATGAGACAGAAAATAGTTGGAGTTTTCTGAGTCTGTCCATATAGGACAAGTGTTTAAGGCCTAGGATCCTCTTTGTGAGGTACTTTTGTGGCCTCTCCAGTTTTTGCAGGTGTCTAGCGAGGTACATGCCAAATGGGGCATTGAACTCGATGACTGGCCTAATGAGGGAAGTGTAGAGGGAGATGACCTCTTTCTTCCTGGATGCAAAACCCGTAGTAATGAGATGTGCCACATAGAAGGACTTTCTGACCACAGTGGCAATGTGGTGATCAAAAGAGAGGTTGCTATCAACCTGTGTTCCCCGATCCCTTATAACGTCTTCTGTGTTCAGTGGACTACCATCAATATGGTAATTCATGGGAACAGTTTTTTTCCCAAAGGGGATGATGACACATTTTTTGGCATTGAGCTTAAGGCCATGGTTCTGACACCAGTCGTTGGTCACAGTGAGGCCATTTTGTAGAATGTCAACATCACTTTGGGAGTTAATAATAGCTCCCAGCTTGCAATCGTCTGCAAACTTTGTCAGCCAGAGTCCCTTCTTGTTGCCTGGACTTCAGAGAAGTAGATACCAAACAGGAGAAGACCCAGGATTGAACCCTGTGGGACTCCACTCATGACTAATCGGCAGTCTGATTTGGAGTCAGCTACTTTCTCACTCTGGGTTCAATCTGTGAGCCAGTTTGCAACCCACATAGTGATATAGGGATTGATGCCAAGCTTATTGAGTTTTTCTATGATTCCTGAGTGGGGAATGGTATCAAAAGCCTTGGCCAGATCAAAGTAGGCTGTATGAACCACCTTGCCTTCATGCACAGCTCTGGTGACTGACTCAAAGAAGTCAACCAAGTTGAACAGGCATGATCTACCCTTCACAAAACCAAACTGTGTGGGATCCAGAGATTGGAGATTCCCTATATCCTTGTTTATTAGGTCCATGATGATGCGTTGCATAGCTTTGCATATCAGACTCATCAGGCTAATGGGGCTATAGTTCCCAGGGTCTGTAGTCGCTCCTCCTTTGTGGAGAGGGGTGACTGTAGCAGTGCACCATTTGGCAGGGACAAAGCTTAAGGTGAGGCTGTGATTGAACAGGGTACACAGGTGAGGTGTCAGTTTACTCTGTAGTTCATGTAGGACACAACCAGGGATATTGTCAGGTCCCATAGAAGCTGTATTCTTGGCCTTGGACAGTGTTGTTTTAATATGTGCAGCAGTAATGCTGCATGCCTGGCAATCTACTGGTATTGTGATTGGTCCTTTGGGGGGGAGGGGGATAAAGTTGGCACTGAATCTGTCAGCCAGTATACTGGCAATATTTCTTGGATCAGTATAGGAGGTACCATTGTGCAGTAGCTCAGAGCAATCTGGGTATTGCTGTGGAGATTCTGTACATAACTACAGAAGACCTTGTGGTTGTCTTTACTATCTGTTGCAATTCTGTTTTCATACCTAGCTTTAGAGGATTTCATGAGAGATCTCAACTTTTTGTTGAGGCAGATAAGGGAGTTTTTCCAGTCTTGGGACTTCACCTTATTCTGCATCAGTTTCCTCCTCCTGTTGTAGAGTTTGTTTATAGCAGGGGACCACCAGATTGGCTTCCTTTTTATGGAGGAGAGTGTCTTGGGTCTATTGAGCATGGTGAGATCCATGCATTTGTGTAATTGTTTGTACAGTGCATTGGTGTATGATTCTGCAGTCATGCAACTAGTCTCCATTTGCATGGGTGCAGTGAAGGCAGCCACCTCTGTTTTTAGGATCCCAAATTTAGCTTTGGAGAAGTTTTTCATGGTGGTTACCTTTGCTGGGGGTGGGGGTGGGGGGTGGGAGGGATATGGCTTTCCAAGGTGATTAGTTTGTGGTCGTATCTAACCAGAGAGGTGTTGACTATTGATGTAGAGCAACGATTGCCCATGTTATTAATGACCAGGTCAAGGATGTTGCTACCTCTAGTGGGAGTAAGAATGAGGTGGTCCAGGGCATTGGAATTAATGAACTCCAGGAAATGTTGGGCATGTGTATCAGTACATTAGTAGTTTACCCAGTTAATGGAGGGTAGTTGAAGTGGACTAGTAAGAGAGTGTTAGTTTGGACCCTAATATTCTCCAGGGTGCTTAGGAACGTGGAGTGTGAGTCTTGGGACATGGTTGGGGACCTATAGCAGGCTACGACCTGAATCACTGTCTTACCCAGTGTTAGCTGCACCTGAAGTATCTCTGATGCGTTATGTTGGGCTACCAGTCTGGAGGTGTGTGCATCCTTTATGAATGTGGAAACACCACCACCTTTGGAGCTACGGTCTAAATTCTGGGGCCGAAAGGTGTGGAATGAGTTATAGCCTGGTAGTGCTGGGTTGCTTTCTGCTGCCTTGAATTAGGTCTCTGTTACAGCACAAATGTCGATGTTCTCAATTTTAAGGAGTGCCTCGAGCAATTGCATTTTGAGATTTAGACTTCTAGCATTGAGCAACATGATCCTCAGATCGCATTTGTTTGTACCTGCTACGGTGGTAATTTGGTCTTTGGAACACCACCTAAAAAAGGCACTCTAAGGTATCTGGAAGCCCAGGGGTGACAGATGAAGGCCATCTCTAGCAACGCATCAAGGTCTGTCAATCATGACATCCCAGGCAGACAGATACTAGATTCCCTTAAAATGACATCAGAAATGTAGCCAATTGTTGAAATCAATCATTTTCTGCTTGTACTGTGGTATCATTCTTTGTGATGGTAGGATGCTGCTCAGGGCTAGGGTCAAACCTGCCTGGGCTACATAATCTGAGAGCTGCTTCATGTCTCTTTTTATGAAGTCCAGGGAGGTACATCTCAGGTCATTCACATCCACATGTACAATGACAGAGTCATATTTGTACCTGTTGTTGAGTGACCTGAGTGCATGTGTTATGTGTCAGGTCCTGGCACCTGACAGGCAGCGGACTGTTACTTTCTTTTTATTCAACCTAGTGAGTGGGACATCAGTGGGCCTTACTATTGAGTCACCTATGACTAGTGTATTGGGCATGCTGTTTTGCTTTAGGCACTTTGGTTGAGTGGCACACTGTTTAGGAGAGTTATGTGTCTCATGATTAGTGTTGTGTTGTGGTGGTCGAATGCATTTCTGCCTTAGAGAGCTCTGCTGCTTGGGTAGATTTTTATTGAGAGCCTCTGCAAAGGTGGGTGTGTGGTTTTTGTTTTTATGTGAAGGCAGTGCTAGTGTGTGTTCCAGAGGGCTATGTGTTCCATGTGGTGTGGTGCAAGTGTTGACTTTCTCCTCTTGACCAGCTATTCCGGTTTTGGCTGGAAACTGTGTGGCTTCCAGTTTGGATATATAAGTGCATGTCTCGCAAGTCTGAGTGTTGGAAGGTAAGAGGAGAGGGTTGTCGGTGTACATGAGGCAGTTGCTACATTGCCTCAGGATGCCCAAGTTCACCAGGTTAACAGGAGAAAGCACAGGGAACTGATCTACAGACATGCCTGGCAGGGTGGGCATTGATAATAAGTACTAGATCTGTTTCCTTGTAGAACGTTTAGTGCTGGTAGCACTTCTGTGCTACAATAATTGCTATAAGAATATTCTGTTTGTTGATCTTACAGATGCTAAAATTAATAGTCACTTAATAAGAGTGACTTGAAGTCATACATAGGGTGGTAGAGTGGAGACAAAATACCTATAAGCTAGTAGTTGTTGGGGAACTAACTGTAGGAACGTGGAGTGTGAGTCTTGTAACCACTCTTGAACCACTTTTCAAAACAGATCTAACAAGGTTGACTGATCTGCTAAATGGTTTCTTTCTAGAGGAGGTAACTACAATTAGCTTAGTAACAAAATAGGTTAAGCAGATGACTACAAACTTTGAAACTTGCTACTATTTGCATGTTAGTGGCCTGCATGTGAATGTAAGTACAGAAAAAAAACAACCTCAGTTTATAACCATAAACACTTAACATGCAGCATCTACTTATGACTCATTATGCTAGTGGAATAGTACTGGCACAGCAGTGTCAGTAGTTAAACAGGTAACACACCTGCATTTGGTGCTGGAAGATCATATTTGCTGTGGAGTCTATTCCCAACCTCGGTACATGGATTAGTTTCAACTACTGACACTGATGTGCAACATAAGGGGGTTGCTGTACTCCAAAGTATGCCAGTTTTTGGAAGAGACATTAAACTGTAGTCCCATCTGCTTAAGTTGGTGATAGCTCAGGTGGATGTAAAAGAAATAATAGCACTTGTTGAAAAGAATAAGCAAAGTGCCCTTATACCCTTGCCAAATTTTCCCTAGTAACAGCAGAAATGCCAATTAATTTCTCTCAAAGAAAGAAGTCACTAAGCTAGTGGAAGTAACCTGGTCAGTAAAGGATACATTAAATAGGTACAAGTGCTTAATTTTACAATGTTTCAGTAACAAGTGGCTTGAACTACTGTTATTTCCTGTCATTGTGAGTGAGACTGCATGTAGAGAAATGTGTATATGCTCTCTGTGTAGGGTGAATGTCTCTGCTTTCTGGTACGTGCAGAGGCACCCATCAAGGGAAAAGAAGATCATCAAAGAATAGAGTTATTTAATAAAAGTAAGTGCCATCTGTTTTTTTTTTAATTACTCTGTTTTATAATACTAATAAATCACTTTCTGACATTAGGAGAAGCAGCATGTACCCACTATGAACAAATTTAACTTACCAGTCATGTATAAATTCTGATAGGTAAGGCAGTCCTTATTAGTATTGTATAGTAACCATTATTGGTAGCTTTAGTCATGCATAAAAATTATGTAAGATTTGACTTTTGTATTAGATACTGATTAAAAAAATACACTCTCTCTATCCTAAATTCCTGAACAGTTGTCATCCCAAGCCTACTCACTGTAATAGTACAACGCCTAAAAATAATGTATCAGAAAGTTATGGTGTGTTGTGTCCATTGTATCTGGAAATAAGGTAGATCACAAAGAAGCATTGCATCAGTTTTGGGCACCAGTATGCACCCAGTAGCATTTTTCCTTTTTCTGCTCTTGGAAGCCTTCATCTTCACCCTTAGAACTTCCCTAATATTCTGCAGAGTCAGTAGGGAATAGACCCTTCCAGATGATCCTGCATGCACTGGACTAATTCCAATAGCAGAGAGACAGATTTTCTAGCCTAGAGCAACACCAGACTTAGCTTCTAGAACTCCCATCTCCAGCTCTCAGATCATGATCTTTTGAAGACAGAATATTATCAGGAAGTGACCTAGGATAAAAGCCTCCCCTAAGTCCATTGAGAAGTGGTTTGACTTTGCAGAGTGTCCCAGTCAGTGGGTAAACCTCTTATAACCCAAACATTAGTAGACAAACTGTCAGTATCAGGACTTTTTTGTAAATAGTTTGATTAATAAGGAGTGCACATCAAGTTATTAAATTTACTGTTTTAGCTATAGCCCACATACTGATGCTGGAAAATAAGTCGCAGATTATGAGGCAATAACTCTTTGAGATTTACGTCATTTGCATGTGCGAAGTGCACACTCAAAAATATACAGCAATATAAGCAAACATAGAAGAAATAAATATTTCATGAATAAACAGGATTTTCAGCTTGGTCTTCCATAATGGTTTCAATATGCTTACATTAATTTCCACGTTTTTGATCAGCTTTTCCCCTAATAATAGATGAGAATCATTGTCTGCAGCACCTAAGCCTTGTCTGGCAGTTTAGCACAGATGATTAAAGCCACTTATGATTATGATCTTCATCCTGTTGTCTGGGGTTTGACTTACTCAGCCTCCATTTACTGACTTAGTGAGTTAGAGCAAAGCATTTAACCAGGCACAACCACTGATTCAACTTTGAAAAGAGGCCTTTACCTAAATAGAGCCTTGGGTCAAAAGTGTTTATCTGGTTAGTAAAATAAAATAAAACCGGGGACTGCAAATTGCACACATTAGTTCAGCTCATAATTCACTAAGAAGTGTGCATTATTGTTCATGAAGTAGTGTGTCATTAGATATCATAAACACAGGAAAGTACACAAGACTTATGCAGAATACAGACTTTACAGACTTTAAATACCAGGGCACTTGTTCAGGCCAGTGCCCTTTACTCCTAAGCTATTCCAAAGGCAGGATGACTACAGAGAAGGAATAAACAAATGGCAAAGCCCTTTTCTGTCTTTGTTCCTGCTGATTTAACAAACAAAGATTTTACTAACTTCCTAGGTGGGTCTGCTGTGTTTCAGCATTTGGTGAGAGTAGAAGCTTCCAGATGATAGACACATGAGCTTGGGTTCTGGACAAGGATTAGAGTGCTTGTTTTTGACTGGCCAGTTTTTGTGTGGGCATTGGTTATATTTTAATTGTCCATCTTCTGCAGGTGTAGTACTTTTCAATCTTTAAATACCAGAAGGCTTTCTCAGGTCAGTGCTGTTTATTGCTGAGCTACTCTGAAGGCAAGAAGACACCAGAGAAGGAGGAGAAGGTGACATAGACCTTTTTCCATCTGAGTTCCTGCTGATTCAACACACAGCAATGACTTTATCAGCTTCCTAGCACCAGGTGTGCTGTGTTCCAGTTTTGGTGAGAGCAGAGGCTTCCACTTGACAGTTATGTGAGCTTGGATTCCATAGAGGGATTGGAGTGCTTGTTATTAGTTGGCCAGGTCCTGTTGGGGGTATTGACTGCCTTTTGATTGGCAAACTTCTGCATGGGTGGAAACTTGCAGATGTAATATGACAGGAGGCTCACTCAGTTCAGCATGTGCTTCCAACAGTTGTTATCCTGTACAGGAGCCTGGTACATAACAGGTAATATAACCACGTCATCCTTGTTATGTCTGAGTGCCTTCTTTGTAACAACGTAGTTCCACTATTGTGATTGATTTTAATAATACCTTATTACATCCAGTGAAATCGTTGTTTCTGTTTTTTAGTTTAACTTACTGCTTTTCAGCTCACTGTTATGTTAGAGAAATTTAATAACCTGGCACTATTGCATTTTGCATTTTACTGGTATTATGCTGTCTACTTTTGTTTTTCTGCCTGTATTGTAATTAAGTTCAGACAATATTTAACTGTTGCACCTTGCTGCTTTTGTACATTTCTTCACTGCTGGCAATATGTACGATAATACTGCAGTGTTTCACAGTACATAAAAACAAATTGACATTATCTCAGATACTGAATGCAGTTCCTGATAATTCTTTGCTCTGCCATTACAGAATTTAAAGTTACTGCTGTGTAGTACTATGTTAGAGAGTACAGCATTACCTGTGTGATGCACTTCTCTTACTTGGGTGACTGCATTACTAATACTGCACCACAGCTGTTTGCCTTGCAGTTAATGAGTTTAAAATTACTGATTTAGATTAGCTGTAGCTATTATAGTTACTGTACCTGGAATCACTAAGGATTAGACAATCTGTTGCTTATGGCTTTCACTAGTTACTACATTAGTCCACTAAGTAAATCTATTTAATTTAACTCTGTCACTTGCTACTGGTTATGTTATTGATCCTATGCATTTTGTTGCATTTCTTTTTTTTTTTTCAGACTCACAAATATGATAGCAGCATCAATACATTCTGGTATCCTTTAGTCATATCCCGCATTATCTTCCTTTTCCTAGTCAGTCAGATCCCCCTCTGCCTTATACAAAGAGCAGATTGTTAAGCTATCCTATTTCTTATACTCTTTGCCTGCACAGACCAATATGGAATCTCAGCCAGCTTTCACCCTTTCAGTAGTCAGCCAGATGGCACTTTGTATTCTGAGGAAGTGTAGTAACTGCTCCATACTTACCAAAAACTTGTCATTGCTACCTCATGATGATTCAGAATGCAAGAGGTATAAGAATTTATTTAACTTGGAGATTACCTCCTTACCTCCGAACCTATTCAAAAAGCTAAACACACATAGACACACAGAATACAGCACTTCCATTAAACTAACTCACTCCAAGGTTAAGGTTAATACTATACTATCCTGAGAAAACCCCTGCCCTGACTGCCTTCTAAACATCTACAATTCAAATAGACAATTACGATCCAGTAATAAAGCTCTGATCGAAAATATTCCATGCAAAAACAGCTCTGGAGAATCTGTCTTCTCCCATGAAGTTGCTAAAACCTGGAACACCCTACTTCTTGACCTCAGATTATAAAAATTTAATTCCACTTTCAAAAACCTCCTTAAATCATACCTTCACACTAACCATTTATGTAACTGCAATGGACCTCCCTGAAGCCTCACTCCACTGCAGGATCTTTACTTCCTCATGTTGCTGTTGAATACTGATACTGTCCACAACCAATGATCATTGTGTATATTGTATATATTGTACATATGTTTTTACTAAGAAAATGCTTTGCGCATATATTCTACCTATGCTTTTTCCATGAAAGTGCCATACTCACATATTTGTTCATTATCAACCAACTTTTTGATCTAATAATTGTAATTGTCTCTCTTGTGTTCAAGATGTTGTCTTCAACTATCTTTCTATTTCATACTTGTTAACATACTAAACAACCTTCAATGTTGTACTTTTAACTTTTTAAACTTTTTTATAGCATGCTTGTTAACTGTTGTCATCATTTATACTTTGTAACCTAAAACTGTTACCACCGATTACTCTTTATTTTGTACTGTGTGGAGCTTTTCTCCCCAGGTCTCCACTGAAAATGGACACTAGCTGTCCAGTCGGATTAGTCCAGTAAATAAATGCTAAATAAAAAAAAATAATAAATAACTACATTTTTTAACTCACAGTCTGTCTCTTTGCCTGTATCAGAGCACATAAAGAGTGCAAACTGCAATTCTGTAAGTGGGCATCGTCTTCTACCAGATGTCCTACAGTATGCCACATGCTCCATCTATCCATCATTTGTATAACTGAGTATGACAAGTTTTATATATTGCAAATTAAGTTTCATGAAATAGAATAGCTCAACCAATGTACAGTGAGTGATTTTACTGAGCTTTTGCTTAGCTCTTTCTGCATTAATAATAAAAAAGTGATACAGATGGGGGTACAGCCTACACAAGAGAGTGCCAGTAATTTGCTGATTGAATCAAGTATAGCTAATTTTGGTTTGCTTGTTTGTTTGTTTGTTCTATCATTCTTTCTTTTTGAGAATTGTTTTCTCCCTCCTACATCATCCCATAGTTTCCTATCCAATGACACATGAACATTGCCAGGTTTAACTGACACCTATTTAAACCCATGGACTAACTCCGTAAGGCTGGAGCTTAAGTTGAGTGTCTACAGAAGATATGGCCATTTACATCCACCAGTTTTTTTTTTTCATTATTATGTCCTACTATTACTTCCATGTGTTTGTCCATTATGGAACATTTGAGGGGTGGGTGTGCAATGAATACATGAGGTGTATTGCCCAACCTCTGCAGCAACTGAGCCTTGTCCCCACCCTATTTCTCCCTTTGGAACATATCTTCTAGTATGATATCCCCAGCCTTTACCAGGGATCATCACAAGAGATGCCCATGGAGCCAATCACCTGTCAGTGATGGTAATGCCCATCCCTCCGTGCTACTGTATTAGTCACTTGAGCCAATAATTAAACTGGGGTCACCTGAGTTGTAGTCAGGAATTATCCCTATATGCTACTAGAGTAGCTCTTTTTTATTACTTCTTTAAATCTGTCATAAATCATATTTGCACCTGGTGAAGGCTTATTGTGTCTGTTATTCTAAGTGTCTTTGTTCTGGTTTAAGCACTTGGGCTCCAAACCAGTTATTTTACATTAGGAAGGTTTGCAGACTACATTCTTTTGGCAGAAGAGAATAGCCTTCTGCACTGGGAATTGCAGGGTAAAGGCTTATTGTGTCAATTATTCTAAAAGTCTCTTAATTCTGACTTAAGTACTTGAGCTCCAAATCTAGGCAATGCCAAACTGAAAATGGTTTGTGGTCTACACTCTTGTGGGAGGAGAGGGTAGCCTCCAGCCTTATGAGCTGGGAATTGCTGTTGTAATTCTTATTGTGTCTTTACTTAGTTGACTATCTTGCCTAAAAATTTGAATCACCTTGCCTGGGGCATTTAATGACGTTTAGCGACCACACTACTTAAGAGTGCTTCTGTGTTGAATATCTGCACTTTTTGACCTTTTTTTACAATATTTAGTTAGAACCACTGTGGTCTGTGTAGAGGTGCTTATCAATGATATGCATAGTCACTGGTATCTCGCAGCATAATTCTGCCTTATAATTTGTGTAGACACCAATCTCTGGCAGTGGAAGTTTCCCTTAAAATATCCTTACTGTCTAGACAGATTTTTTTAACTACTGGAGTATCAAGTTTGTGCATAACTGAGTGCTGCTCATCAAGTTCCCCATCTTATTGACCTATTCAATATTCAAATTCCTCACACTTCTAGATCAGTAGGCATGAATATGCACCTCCTGACACTCTCTGTGTCCAATCTGGTTGAGATAGGGATTCTGAGGCATTTTTAGCAATTGTTTCTTGTACATTGAAACCCACTTATTCTTAATAAGACTGATAAAGTATGTGTGAGTTGCAAACACACTTTAATGCTGGAGGTAGAGCTGTCTCCTACAACCAAAACTAATCCTATAGAGGTTATCAGTGACACTTGCACCATACTACTGCAAAGGGAAAAGGCCTACACATAAAACTACTTATACTTACAGGCAACCTTCCTAAAACACTAGGACCTCTCGCTCAGGTCAGCACTATCAAAAAAGGTTTCTCAGCCATCATGTAAACACCCAGTTAAAGCACCACCCACAGCTAAACATATTAACATTTCATCCAATTCCTCTACTGCTAAGTCCTTCAGGCAAACCAGAGCACAGCCAAATGTCATGGTCATTGGTGATTCTATAGTGAGGCACAGCTATGCCCCCCCCCTCTCCTGACTGAGTAAGGAGATAGTCATGGTTAGCTGCCTTTCCGAGACTAGAATCCATCAAGCCAAACAGGCAATAAGAAATGGAACCACAGGTAGCAGTATGACTCTGTCATAGTACATGTGGTTGTTAATGAGCTGAGATGTACCTCCCTTAACTATCTGATCCAAGACATGATCGAGCTAGCTGATTATGTGTCTAAGGTAGGTATGAGCTAGCACTGAGCTTCATACTACCTTCTTGAAGGATGATGCAACTTTATCAAGAGAAAATTATTGATTTTAACAATTGGCTTATCTTTTGATGTCAATCCAAGGGGGTACAATATTTAACTGCCTGAGAACATGGTTGACAGACCCCACTGCTTTTCCAGGGATGATCTACACGTATCGCCTCTAGGCTTTTGGATATTGCCAAAGAACTTTTTCAATCCCATAGTGCCTATTTTAGGCAATTCCAAACTGATAAACCTCCTGACTTAACTGAACCTATGAAGGAATATCTGAAGGTGATACTTCTCAGTGCTAGAATTCTTAACAAGAAACTCTGCAAGCCTTCCTTTCCCTGGAGAGTGTACACATTTTTTAGTAATGGAGAGATGGTTTAAAGTCACTGAGACTACCACAGGAATGCAAGGCTATAATGCCTTTCACACCTTTAGACCAGCTACTGCACAGCAGGGAACTAAAGGTGGAGGAGTCTCAATGTATATTATAACCAATCTCACATCCAGACTAATTAAATTTATGACCCTCTGGAACTCATACATGTGTAACTCACAATAAACAGGGTCTCATACCATATCTTTGTAAACTATAGGACCCCCTCCATGCCCCCCCCAAAAAAACATACTACTTATCGCAATGTGCTAGAGTCCTTCACCGTTCAACACAATATGATATTTATGGGGATCTCAACTACCCTTTTATAGATTGGGAATCCTACACCCCTTCTAATGGTCAAGTCCAGTGATTCCTAAACTTTGTTAATACCAACATCCTGGATCAGTTGTTCCATTCTCATACCAGGGGTAGAAACTTCCTTGAACTTGCACTCTCAAACATAGAGGGGTGAGTTTCCTTACTCAATGTAATGTCTTTGTCAGATCTGACCATAAAGCAGTATTGCTTGAAATAAAAATTAAATCTGGAGATCCAGTGAAACCAAAAATCTTCAGAAACTATTCCAAGGCTAACATCTCTTTACTAAGTGACACCTTGGCTAAATTCCAAGCACCTAAACTCATATGATAAACAAACTGTGAACTTAGACAGAACAAGGACTAGAAAGGCAGAGGAGAATACTTTACAAAATGGTAAGCACTTTCATCATAACCTAACCAATTAAAATTGGTCCTTAGCAAACCTAGACCAATTGTAGGACCATTATTTTACCCCAATCAGTTATCTACTTCCTGAACCTAACCTCAAAAATTAGCCAGTGGAGGTAATTTCATTGCATCCGGGCAGATTGATTGCATACAAGCCCGAAGAGGTAATAGCCTCCCATTACTTAAATGTAAGAATCTAAAATAGCTTACCTCAGCAGGACTGATTTGATTGCTTAGGATATGATTAATTTGATTTTGATAGTAACACAATGACTTTTTTATATTTTGAATCATGTTTTGCATATTTTCTATTTAACATATTATGATTTTAAGTTAATATGACATTTGATATTTCAAGTAAAGGTTTTTATTATGTTTTTGGATCATATGAATAAGACTTTGTCATTTGACTTATCTAGTATTTAAATGTGGATATTTGGAATGTTATTTCATCTGAAGTCTCTTTAGTATATTCAAGATGAAAGTGCTTATCATTTTGTAAATAAAGTTTTCTCCTCAACGTTTCTGGTTCTTGTTTTGTCTTAATTTCAAGCACCCCCAAACCCAGTAAACACCATCGCATATGCTGAGGTTATTTATAAATCTCTATACAGCCATATTGATAGCTGTATGTAGTGAGCTATGTCCATTCGTATTAAGTATAAGACAAACTCAAAAGACAAGCCACCTTGGTGGAATCACAATATCAACAGGTTACACAACAAAAGAAAAAACAATTTGGCAAAGAATAGGAAGAAGAAAGTTAAGCCCTATATACTAAAAACCAACATGCAAGGACAATAGCCCCTTAATTTATTTGATATTGAATGCATGTTTATATAATACCAACTTTAAAATATATATATATATAAATGTGAAGGCTGCTAGCCTAGCTAGATAGAACTTTGCAAATAATTCTATGTCATTTGTAAATATTAATATAATCCACAGGCTTGGTTTACAAATGTAAAGAGAACTATATGTTATGATTAAACTATATGTTGTACCGAGCTTCAAAAATGTAACCACAGTGTACTCTGCTGGAAGAAAGCTGACAAGCCAAGCATTGTATGGCTGTTTGATCTCAAGCTTAGAGACAGGATGTCTAGGCCAGGAAATTATTTCTATTGTCTTGATTTAAGAGATAATTACTAAGCTTTTACATGTATAACGTATTTTATTGCTGTGGCTTCCTGGCCAAGTGCAGCTTACTAAGAAATGTAAATTGTGAGTTTCTGTTAGCCTGGGGAACAGAGAAGTGTCAAGAATGATGTAATGAGAAATGACTCAGCAGTACTATGTTATCAATTTAAGACTTTCCCAGAGAGAAAGATAGAGCATTTTGGATTTTGTCTGAACCTGTTAAAATGATCAAATGATCATTCTTAAAGGTATATAACCTGAAAGGGCTCTATACCCATTGTATGTTAAAATACATAAAAATAAACTTTGCCTGATTATGAACTCATTCCTATCCACAACCATAAAAATTAATTTGAATGCTAAAAAGTAAACCAATATAAAATTCTAACTACATACAATCTAAATGACATTATAAAACCATGTTATTGAAAAACGTATATTACTAAAAACATATTAAAGAAGTTATATACCTTATACCTTTAAGAATGATCATTTGTATTACATCATTACGTGGGTAATTTATAAATATGGACTTTGATTTTTAACTGACACTTTTTGCCTTTTTTCTGATGAAGTCTAACCATTAGTGTTGGACGAAAAACGTGTTCATTTAGCGTTTAAATAAATCCAGCGTTCTCGTAGAGTTTTCGGCTTTTAGCATTTTTTTTGTAGCAGTTTGTTTTTATTTGGTTGTTACAAGAAGATAAATAGCAAGATACATAAAATGAAGCAGTACTGCAATAGTGTAGTGGTCAGCATGTTCGCTTTGCGAGCAGTCATTCCTGGTTCGATTCCCATTGTAGTAAATTCCATTTTCCATGTCAAATCACTTGATGAACAATTTATTTTGCTGTATAACCTACTAAATAAGATATATTTGTGACCTGGAGTACTGCATTAAATGCAGATGTGAGGTGTCATTGTAATAATGTTGTAAAATCCACAGATAAACACAAGTGCCCCATACATTATATGTACACATGAATCAGGGTTACAAATTGAAGGTATAATGTGTAATAAATGATAAATCCATAGTGTCCATATCTACCACCTTCCCAAGAGCCATGTTACATTTCTGTCTAAATTAGTGCTGGGTAAGCAGGAGTAAGCACTTGTAAGTGGGCTTAAGCCCATTTGTGCAGGGGTAAGCAATGCGCACACAGGTTAAGCAATATTGAAGTTAACTCCCTGTAAGTATATTTAACCAGAAGTTAGCATTGCTTACCATCACGCAAACCCACTTACAATTGCTTAAAAGTGCCTTAATCACTCTGTATCCAACAGCCACTGTTCCTCCCAGCAACAAAACAAACAGTCCTTGAACCCAGGACCCTGTAGACTATAGTCACAGTAGTTAACCAGTAAGCCATCACAATACTACATAAGATTGCATTATCACCAAACAGATCCTCACTTTAGGAAAATCAAAATTTACATGTGAAAGGAATCTATATACAGTTGTATGTTGTATAACGGACTACATAACATAAATATGTGAATTGGAGCACTGCATGAAGTCCAGATGTGAGGTGTCATTTTAATAAAGTGTTGCAATCCCCCAGTAAACACAAGGACCCCATACAGTGTATGTGCACATGAATCATGGATACCAAACACATATATAACATGTAATGTATGATAAATCAATGCCAAACAGCAAATAGTGTGCAAATTAAAAATTAAGCAATGCTGTGCATTGCACAACCCTGCTTACTAGGTATAAGCAATGTGTAGGCCAGCTAAATCAGTTTACCTGTTGGTATACCCCTTTAAGCAATGCCAACCTTAGGTAAGCAGGTTTGACCGTCTTGCCCATGACCTCACCAGTGCCACTGGCATCACTTGAAATGGTGAGCAGGTCAGGCATCACTATGCTGACCTGAAATGGAGAAAGAGGGAGCTCTTGGATCAGTGAATCCAAGAGGCTAGGCAGACGGGTGATGTCTCAGCCATGTGTAAGTATCAGTCTACCTGTTTAATATTTGTCAGCTCATGTATATTATGGATAGGTATGGCTAAATATTCCTCTTATGTCTTTGACAGTGCCAGCTGTGAAATGAGAAACCCATGCCTGTAGACTGCAGAGGTTGCATTGTAAGGCAGGTTAGTAATAATCTTGCATGTACTGTCATAAGAAATATATCTAAACATAGTAGAAAGTTAATTGCCAGTATACAACCTGTATTGTGTATGGCATGCACTGCATAAACCAGACAATATGGCAGGAAGAGTCTCATATAGGTTGTATGTAATAAAAGGTTAACAGCCAGGCAATAAAGGTCTAACTCCTGGACTGCTTGTGTTTACTCTGGTATCATATGGTAATGTAGTATTGCAATCTCTTAACAGTACTGCTGTATTAAGAACTGTTACCCACACTGTGCTACATAAATAAAATGTGTAGAAATGTCTGTATATGACAGTTGTAATCACAAGAGGTCATATTGCACAACTGAGAGAGACTTATACAGAAAACAGTGAAAAGATAGACAGCATAATCCAAATGGCACACTCAGCTGAGACGTGAAGTGTTGTATTTTTAGCACACACACAGCCATGGTACGAGTCATGGGAGTGGTAGTAAGCTGTATTCAGAATCATAGCCCACAACTGTACAGATATTGCCAGCAAGTCCAGATAACTGGTGTAAGTCCCCTGCCTGTCGCCCTGGCAAATCAGTGGGATGATCCCAGAAGGTTAGCCAGCAAATAATGACATACAACTGATTGTCAGACATCATAGCTGTCAGAAATATATCCATAAGAACAAACCTGTCACTCTAGTAACTCACCAAAGAGTTATGAGAGTAATAAGCAATGTATGTCTCAACTCCAACCCCATGTTGTGAAGCTATAACCAGAGTGTGTGCAGTAACAGAGTGAGACGTATGTGCATAATAATAATAATATGGAATATGGTAATATGTGTGACAACATTCAGTTAGTGTTAACAAACATTCCCCCCACAGGTCTGTCAGAAAGGAAAACTGTGCCTAGAAATAAAAGATTGAAATCTTGGACTGGTACTGTTTAGTTTGGCATTGTATGGCAGTGTTAGTGTTGCAGTATCTCTGACTAAAAAAGTATTACTCATTACTGTCATCCACACAGTGCTACATAATAAAACTGTTAGGAAACCCTGTATAAGAGTGTTGTAATTACAAGGTCAGATTGTAAAACCACGGGAGACTTATAGACAGAATTCAGAGAAAGGATACACAGCAATATCTATATTACACACTCAATTATGATGTACATTGTTTTATTTTAGCACACACAGCCATGGTTTGAATCCTGGGAGTGGTACTAAGCTGTATGGAGAATCATACCCCTTGACTGTACAGATCTGTCCAGAATGTCCAGATAATTGGCCCATATCTGCTGGCTGTTACCCTGTCCCCCTGGCATATCAGTGTGCTAATCTCTGACATTTAAGCAGCATTTAATGTCATATAACTGACCGTCAGGCCTGTAAATAATTGGAAAATGTCTATGAAAACAAACCTGTCATTGTACAACTCACCAAAGGTTTGTGAGGGCAATAGTCAAAATATGTTCCAGTTACACCTGCTTGTTCTGAAAACATGCCCAGATTGTGTGCAATAAGAGATGGAGAGGTATGTGCATAACATCAACTTGGAATCTGAGAATATGCGTAGAAACAGTCAGGTAGTGTTAACAAACAATACCTCCACAGGTATACCAGGTAAGAGGTGTATACTGCAGGTAAAACAGAGTTCATGTATATAGTTATCTACATTCATACCACTGTCCAAACTAAGGACATAGGGTAGTGTAATAATACCTGTAAGGTACAGATCACAGCACTGACTAGGAAAGTAATGAGAACTACAGGGATATACAAGTTGTTAATTGACATCTCCCCACCCCCACCATATCTGCAACAATAAACTAAATGCACAACTCAATCCGTATCTGCACAGTTAAATCTACTGTTGGGATATATGTCCTATTGTTTGATAAATATTGAAATTTGTTTCTATGCATGTGCCATGTTGAAATACTCCGACATTAGTGGCATGCTGCCATCAATGTACCTGCATGCTGTTGTAATGGCCACTGTGGTTCCATATATGCATGTGTTCTGTTTGCTATGCAACTGTTCCTATGCAACTGTTCCATATCTGGTGTTTTGGGTTATGGGAATATGTATGCATGCTGTTACACCTAATCCTGGAATGTGTTGACTATTACTAACCCACATATGTTTTAAAATTGAAACACCATAGCACATTAGGGAAGGCCGGTCCCAGCAGACCCACCTCTCCTCTCTCATCTGGCTGTGGCACCAGGCACCAGCACATCTGGTGCCCATCCCCGGACCTCCTTGTCCACTGGTCCTGCACCACCTTCGAGTGAAATTGCCTCAGGGGATGGGGCTCACCCCTCCTGGGAGCGGGCGTGGACAGGATACTGTCACCCATTGTCAGAGCTGGGCTCTGGTGCATAGAGAGCTCCGCAGGGGAGTTTGTAGATCTGCTACGCCAGCTTGAGGGCCGTGTGGTGCAACTAGAGTGTCAGTCTGCCCTCCTACTCAGCAACCAGCACAGCCACCTTAGGCTTTGGGGCCATGAAGGTGCAGTGGTAACTGCTCATGGGTGGGGACTTCAGTCTCACTGTTACCACTAGGGGGCTAATAGGTTTCCTGACTTCCAAACACCCCTCCCCATCTAAGGTGTTTACCCCCCACATATGTCATATACCACCCCTGTATGCTCTCTTGTCTGTCTTGTCTGTTATCCAACCCAACCTACCTCCCCAAATATACCTAATATCCCTCCCCAACATCCCACTCTCACCTTATAAAAAAGGGCAATCTGTTCCCAAAAAAAAAAAAAAAATCTCACCCCATACATATTTGTCCATTTCGCACATGTGTCCACTGGACACATGTAATCTGGTCTAATTGTCTTCACAACATATTATTGTTGTCCTCACCCCTCTCTCAAGGGTACGAGTGTCAAAATCTACCTCCAAATCAGTGTATATGCACAGCTGTTGCTGTAGAAGAAATGGGCAGCTGTGCACCTTCCCTACACCCATCCTGAACCTCCCTAGCTATTTTCCCTACTGTCTTTCTTTGTGCCGCTTTTTCACCCACTTTCCCATCAACCCTTTTTCTTTCCTTTTAAAGAAATTAGAGTGGGGGTAAGCAGGAGTAAGCACTTTTAAGCAACAGTAAGTGGGCTTAAGCCTGTTTGCACAGGGATAAGCAATGCCTACATACACATGTTAAGCAATTTAGAAGCTAACTGAGTATAAGAAACTGGAATCGGAAGTTAGCAGTGCTTACCTCCACGCAAATTGGCTTACAACTGCTTAAACGTGCCTTAATCACTCTGTATCCAACAGCCCCTGTTCTGGCCAGCAACAAAATAAACAGCCCTTAAAGGACTTGAACCCAGGACCCTGTACACTATAGTCACAACAGTTAACCACTACACCAGTGATAACAATTGTTGTTTTTCCAATATATCTGTCAGTACACATATTAAATAGTATTGAACAATTGCTGTGACTTCTACAATTGTGTAGCACTTGTTAGTGGTATTACTGTTGCATCACATATGTTGTTATATCTAAAAATACACAAATCAGATATATACGGTATGATATATCTGGGAAGGTGTACACAACAGTAATGTTTACATATGACAAGGATATGGATATATATACATATGTAGATATATGTGTACATGTTCATACACATATATATTCATATATATGTATTTATATACATCTGTATATTGCATTATATATATGGCCATATATAGATCTCTCTGTATATATATATATATATATATATATATATATATATATATATATATATATATATATATATCGATAACTATATGTGTATATATCTGTGTATGTGTACACATATATAGATGTGTGTGTTTGAGTGTGTATGTATATATATATATGTATATATATATATATATATATATATATATATGTGTGTGTGTGTGTGTGTGTGTGTGTGTGTATGTGTGTGTGTGTGTATATATATATATATATATATATATATATATATATATATATATATATATATATACAACACACACATACATGTATATAAATATGTATATGTGTATATATATCTATATAGCTATATATATATATATATATATATATATATATATATATATCTATATATATATATATACATATATGTTTAACATATGACCAGAACATGGAGTGGAGTCATATCTCAGCACCAATAGTCTAGACTTCTAAATACAAGGGGATGTCATGTACATATTGCAGATATATATATATATATATATATATATATATATATATATATATATATATATATATATGTAGACTGTTGCTACTGTAACAGGGGTTGTCTTAACTGAAATGTTGTGTGTGGGAGGTCACATCTGCTATTGACATGTACGCCATCAGTTACTGACAGACATCCTATGGTCATCATAGTACATTACCACTGATATCACAGTAATGGTCCTATGGAATACAGTAGAGATATGACCAATACATGTGGACAGTCTGACACACTCTGGTCAGTCCAGAGGTATACACAGAACCCTTTAGTGCAAGACATATGGACCAAGCCAGACAATGTGGATGTTAACAGCCATGTAAATGGGTATATCACATAAATACTAGACTATATATGCCCACACAGTTTGTGCATTCACACACTCCTGTCTGTCCCGACACATAATAACTGGTGGTGCAGAGGTCACATGGCCACATACTACCCACTAGTTAGTGACATACATCTATACAGCCTCCCACTGCTTTGTCAGAAATACATGACAGTTATGGTGGCCCGGCAGCAGTACATCTGGCAAATATCTGGACATAAGATCACACTAGGTAATTACACTAAGCTGCCAGGCATGTAACAAAGCACTGTGCAAACTACAGGCTGATTGCCACAGCACTGGCCTACATTTCATATTGTGGACTACACATGTACCTACAAATATATCAGGCTCTACAGGCATGTCACAGCACAGAGTAACAGACACCTGAGTGAAAGTGCATACCCACATCCAATGTGAACACAGCCACAGCCACATATGGTAAGCGAGCTTAATATTACAGTATATGGACTGGTTGATCAACACCATCCTCATATGTGCCACTCACACACTAACCCTACATATACTAGGCCACTACACAGTGTGGTCCGATGCCTGTCTGTGGTATGGGACATGTGTGTGTTTGGCCCTACAAACATGTAAGCCGGTAGGATATCATACACTGGAGCAGCATGTAACATCAGATAGAACAGGACCAAGAACAATGATATCTACCACAGTCTTTACACAGGCCAAGGTGCATATTTGCAATACACACACTGTCAACAATCACCATAAGTACACAGACCTCACTACTGTACACACAATCACAGAATGCCCAGGTTATATCCTCAAATATACCCCTACTATACATAACATGTCTAGCAGTCTGATATTTCACTAGCTTGTTATCAGGCATGATATCAATAAATAATGGTGTACAGAACATATGCATCTCTTACTGCATGACATATGTACAAAGGTTGACAGAGTTGTGGCTGGAGGCACAAACACAGGGCCAATATTGACATGTTGCTGTAATAACCTCATACATTTACTGTTGTAACATGGTTTGTTGTGATGTATGTCCTATGAGGGATATGAAGTACTGACTTCAATCCTCAGACTATGCTTCTGCAGTTCTAAGATAAATAATCTGTGAGTAACACAAGAAACATAAGACTCCAAACACTGGCCAGTCTGCAGATAACCCTACTGCTGGGAGTTTCCTCAAACACATACCACTGTCATGACAGGTATTAAATCATGTAGACCAGCCATATCCACACAAACCCTGTTAAACCAACATTAGCCCAAATACACAATAGAAAACTTACATTCTGTAGTCATGTCTGGAACATCCCCTGCTGTTTATTGGCCTGTCTCGACAGTGTATGTTGTTAGAGGTATATCCCACTATGATCTGTGATGCTGTTTGCCAAACACCAACACGAAGTCCTGCTCACAGTGAATGAAAAGGCCAACACCCACATGATGTTCCTAGTTATAGGAGTGTGCTTTCATGCAATTGGCTATGCGAATGTTGCCACAGCTGTTCCACATGCAATCAGCTTGTGGGAACTGCAATTTATGCACAGGCCATTGGCTGATCATGAGCATCACTTACAAAACACAAGCTGCTATCTAAGCAAAGCAGGTGTACTTCTCCACATCCACCAGAGAGGGAGTGAGAGAGACAGACAGAGACAAAGTAAGACAGGGAAGGGGTGGGAGATTAAAAGCAAAGCATGTTTGCGTCACAAACTTACCAGTACAGGGTTTCAAACCTATGCCTGACTATGTTTTGCTATTACATGTCTATGCAGTTATTGCATGTACCACAGAGCTTACATGTTTGGGAACTGCCCAAAGGTATATTTGATGGTGAGTGACTTCAGCAACAGTGATAAAGGAGGGATAAGGTAGGTGTAGTACACATGCCTGTCCACAAGAACAGGTGTCAAGGTCAACACAGCCACACTCTCTCAGGGACTCACACACATTATCACAGTTGGCAGGATCAGGATTACACTTCCTAACTAGCTAGTTTGCCACAGTACAGTAATATGCAGAAATCACATGCACCACAGAGGTTATCAGGCTGATATATGAGCAAAAGTTATGTCAAGGTGTCTGACAACAGAAGGCATGCTTCAGTAGGCCAGTGGAAGGTGTCCTGAGTGTGAATGGCATCCAAATAATTATACTCCACACACACACAGACACAGGTTTGCCAGTGCTGACATAGATGGGTGCATTGCTTCACAGGTGTGTAGTGGTTGACTGTGCCAGAAGGCTGTACAAGGCTAAGTAAAGGGTATACCTTGGCATCAGGCCACATGACAATGGTCTGCAGTGTGGCTCAGGGGTGTAGTGTCTGGATTGGCCCACACAGGTGGGTATTGTATTCACCATCCAGTCATATGGGTTACTATTATGGGTGCTGTGCAATACTTGCCATGTATATGTTCTATATTTCATAATATGGACAGTGTCTGGGATGTGCACACTTCCCACATGCATATTCTCTGACATGTGAAAGTGTACCTAGGGTGTTTAGGGCATGTTGTGTAGAAGTGTACCTGGGGTGTCTCGGGCATGTTGTGTAGACAGATTGTTATCATCAGATGTGCCATTCCTGACCTCATGTGGTGCGAACTGGCAATGGACACCAGATTGACCCTGCACCTACATTGACAGCACGATACAGGTATTCACTGGTGTCAGTGGCATCTGTCCATACAGGGCATGTGTATAAGGCATGGTATGTCCTTTTTGGGTTACATTTGCTGGCTCTACAGTTGTTGCAGGCGTCCAGTGGGGAACATAGTGAAGGAGCACAGTACGCAATGATTTGCCTATTGTATGGTTGGGACAGGGTGCCATGTCCTATGTAGTCCACTGCAATCACACCATGGTTACTATCTGTGGACAATATGCAGGAAATTACCAACATAGTGGTTGTTGCCGAGCCAAGTGTGCTTGTGTATGAGACATGGGTGGAGAGTGTTCTCTGGGTAATACAAGGGTTGCCTATATTGTTTCCCAAGTCATGATGTCACATGCATTGGTATGGATTGTCTACCCCAGCCTCTCTGCTGTTTGACATCTGTTATCCTTGTAAGGTGGACATTGTGACATATAATAGGCCCACCATATAAGATATTTGCAAAACCCACCCCAAAATGAGTCCTGTTATTACACACTCACAGTTACCTCCACACAGAATATGTATGACAAACACACACACACTACGTCTCACAGTTGCCATGTCTGGGATTAAAACCCCTACCTAACTAGTACATCACACTACAGCATTACACAGTTATAGCATGTGCCATGGAGCTTATTGGGCTACTCTTTCCCCAAAGGTGTACTTCAAAGTGAATGACATCAGAAGGCTTGCCAAAGCAGGGCAATGGAAGTTGTAGTGACTGTGAATGGCCTCAAAAGCATTGCTCCCTACACAGACAAAAAAGCGCACAAAGTTTTGCAGTTGCCATGTCAGGGATTAAAACTCTTACTTAGCTAGTACATCACTCTACAGCATTATGCTGTTACAGCACACACCACAGAGCTTATTGGGATACTCTTTCCCCAAAGGTGTATTTCAAAGTGAATGACATCAGCAGGCCTGCCAAGGCTGGGCAATGGAAAGTGCAGATCATAGGTTCATAGGTTGGTACTAGGCTATCGGCCATAGGCCTATACATGCCTAGCCATGACAATTACCTGGCTATGTCTTTCCACAATATTTACTTCCCTGGACCACTGTCTAGCAGGGCAACTGACATGATCCCCGGTGTCAATTTCCTAACTCCTATCCAATCATCAAGGTTCCTTCTGAAGAGGGCCAAAGAGGCACTCTGCTTGACATGTATGGGTAGTCTATTCCAGAGTGTGGGGAGTCTCTGGGTTAGGAACACATCCCTCTAGCATGTGTTGTTCATTGTGATGACAAGGTTTGGATCCCTGGAGCATGTGGCTGTGAGGGATTTGGATTTCTTTAAGTATAGCACGCCCAACAGCTCTGGGTTTGACATGGCATTGTATGTTAAGCAGAGATCGCCTCTGAGTACACAATATGTGACAGAATATAGCTGGATGATTTTCAGAAAGTCAGCATAGGGCATCTGGTTTAGGCCTGTGATTCTTTTAGTGAGGTATGCCTGCAGCCTTTCTAGTTGTTGCAGATGTCTTGTGAGGTAAATACCTAACGGGCATTTGTAGTCTGTACTGGGTCTACTGAGAGATGACTACAGTGGGACAATGCTTCCTTTTTCCTGGATGTAAAGCCCTTAGTGATGAGGTGTGTCACATAGGTGGATTTGCTGATTGTTATGGCAAAGTGGTTATTAAAGGTGAGACCACTGTCCACCTGTGTCCCTAAGTCTCTTATCACACTTTAGGTGTTTAGTGTACTGCCACCTATGTGGTACTTCAGAGGTACATGTCCCTTCCCAAAGGGGATAACTATACATTTCTTGGCAATGAGCTTGAGGCCATGGCTCAGGCACTAAGCATCTCTTTCTTTAAGCCCCTTCTGAGAATATCCACATCATGTGGGATTCAATATTGGCTCCCAGTGTGCAGTCAACTGCGACCTTTGTTAGCCAAAGTCCCTTAGTGTTGGCCTGCACTTCAGAGCAGTAGATGCCAAACAAGAGAGGTCCCAGGACTGAACCCTGAGGTACTCCAACTGTCACTTGTCTGGGGCTGGAATTGGTGTCATCTACTTTTACAGTGTGGGTTCTGTCAGTACATCAGTTGGCAGCCCATCAGGTGACATAAGGATTAATGGCCAGCTTGGTACATTTATCTATATTTCCTGACTGGGGGATGGTGTTGAAGGCCTTGGTGATGTCCAGAAAGGCTGTGTGAACCACCTTACCCTCACCCACAGCTCTGGAGACTGATTCAAAGATGTCAATCAGGTTCAGGAGACATGATCGGCCCTGCACAAACCCAACCTGGGTGGGGTCCAGTATTTGCAGGTTACCAATGTCTTTGTTTATAAGTTCCATGATAATACATTCCATGGCCTTGCAGATCAGGCACATCATACTACTGGGGATGTAGGTGCAAGGATCCAAGGTGGATCCCCCCTTGTGGACTGGGATTACTGTAGCTGTGCACCACACAGTGGGCACAAAGCCTGAAGTGTGGCTATGATTAGACATGGCACATAGGTGAGGTGCCAGTTCATTTTGTAGTTCATGTAGTACACAGCCTGAGATGTTGACTGGTCCCATGGATGCTGTTGTCTTAGCTCTGGAGAGTGTGGTTTTTACCTGTGTGGCCATTATTACTTGGAATCTGGCAATCTTTCAGTGTTGAGATGAGCCCTTTCAGGGGTGGGAGCTGGATGCAGTTGGCACTGAATCGATCTGCCAGGATATTGGCAATATCCTTTGGAGCAGTATATTTAATACCATCCTGTTGTAGCTCAAAGCAGATCTGAACATTGCCATTTAGATTCCTGACATAGCTATGGAATGGCTTGCAGTTGTCTTTGGCATCTTTGTATATACTATGTTCGTAACTAGCTTTGGAGGATGTTATGAGGGATCTCAGCTTCTTACTGAGGCTGGTAGGGGAGTATTTTGCATCCTGGAAATTCCCTCGTTCCTGCAACAGTTTCTTCCTTTTGTTGTACAGTATGTTTATGGCAGGGGGCCACCACATTGGCTTCCTTTTCTTAGTGGGGAGTGTCTTGGTTCTATATTGAATTGCACAATTCATGCACGGGTGGATGTGCTCATACAGTTCCTTTGTGAGGGATTCAGCAGTTGTCCTTTCAGTTCCCATCTGCATGGGTGTCATGACATTAGGCACGTCTGACATGTGTAGCATGACGTTGGCTTTGGAGATGTGTGTTATGGAGGTTTTCTTACTGGGGTGTGGGGGAGGGATGTGGACGTTAAGGGTGATTAGCTTATGGGCTGACCTGACCACTGATGGGGTAACCATAGGTGTGGAGCATTGATTTTCCATGTTGGTAATGACAAGGACTAGGATATTTGAGCCCCTGGTGGGACTATGGGTTACTTGATCCAGGGCATTGGAAATTATGACTTCCAAGAATCGTTGGGCACAAGTGTTGGTACACAAGTAGATTTCTGAGTTAATGGCAAGGCAGTGTAAGTCACCCAGTATTAGGGTGTTTGGTTGTATCATAATATTTCCCAGTATGTTTCAAAATGTGTAGTGGGAATCTTGGGGCATGGTGGGGGATCTATAGCAAGCTATACAATTTGGATTGATGTCTTACCTAGTGTTAGTTGCACCGGGGGTATTACAGACACATTATGTTGGGCACGTAGCATGGTGGTATGAACATCTTTATTGAATATGGGCGCTCCTCCATCTTTAGTAGTTTGGTCCTGGTTTGGTGGCCGACAGGTGTGGTGAGAGCTGTACCTAGTATTGCAGGGGTGATCTCTGGAGCCTTGTATCAGGTCTCTGTTACTGCCCAAATATTGATGTTCTCCATTTTTAGGAGTGCCTAGTGACTGTGAGAGGCCACAAAAACATTGATCCCTGCACACACACACACACACACACACACACACACACACACACACACACACACACACACACACACACACACACACACACAGTTTAACAGTTGCCATGTCTGGAATTAGAACTCTTACCTAACTTGTACATTGCACTACAGCATTATGCAGTTATAGCACATAACACAGAGCTTACTGGGCTACTCCTTCCCCAAAGGTGTATTTCAAAGTGAATGACATCAGCAGCACTGCCAAAGTAGGGCAATGGAAATTGTAGTGAGTGTGAATCGCCTCAAAAACATTGATCCCTACACAGACAAACACACAAAGTTATACAGTTGCCTTGTCTGGGAATAGTACATCACACGACAGCATTACACAGTTATAGGATGCACCACAGAGCTTACTGGGTTACTTATTCCCCAAAGGTGTATTTCAAAGTTAATGACATTAGCAGGTCTGCCAAAGTAGGGCAATGGAAATTGTAGTGAGTGTGAATTGCCTCAAAAGCATTGATCCCTACAAAGACAAACACACACACACACACACACACACACACACACACACACACACACACACACACACACACACACACACACACACACACACACACAAAGACCTACAGTTGCCATGTCTGGGAATAGTACATCACCCTACAGCATTACACAGTTATAGTTCATGCTATGGAGCTTACTGGGCTACTCCTTCCCCAAAGGTGTATTTTAAAGTGAATGACATCAGCAGCCCTGTCAAAGTAGGGCAATGGAACTTGTAGTGATTATGAATGGCCTCAAAAGCATTGATCCCTACACAGACCAACACACAAAGTTCTACAGTTGCATTGTTTGGAAATAGTACTTCACACTACAGCATTACACAGTTATAGGATGCGCCACAGAGCTTACTGGGTTACTCCTTCCCCAAAGGTGTATTTCAAAGTTAATGACTTCAGCAGCCCTGCCAAAGTAGGGCAATGGAAATTGTAGTGAGTGTGAATGGCCTCAAAAGCATTGATCTTTACACAGACAAACACACAACGTTCTACAGTTGCCATGTCTGGGAAGAGAACTCCTACCCAACTAGTACATCACACCACAGCATTACACAGTTTTAGGATGCTCCATGGAGCTTACTGGGCTTCTTCTTCCCCAAAGGTGTATTTCAAAGTGAATGACATCAGCAGCTCTGCCAAAGTAGGGCAATGGAAATTGCAGTGAGTGTGAATGTCCTCAAAAACATTGACCCTACACAGACACAAAGTTCTACAGTTATCATGTCTGGGAATAGAACCCCTACCTAACTAATACATCACACTACACAGTTATAGGATGCTCCATGGAGCTTACTGGGTTAGTCCTTCCCCAAAGGTGTATTTCAATGTGAATGACATCAGAAGCCTTGGCAAAGTAGGGCAATGAAAAAAGCAGTGAGTGTGAGTGGCCTCAAAACCATTGATCCCTACACAGACACACACACACACACACACACACACACACACACACACACACACACACACACACACACACACGCACACACACACACACACACACACACACACACACACACACACACACACACACACACACAGTAACCATGTCTGGGATTAAAACTCCTACATCACACTATAGCATTACGCAGTTATAGAACGTGCCACTGAGCTTATAGGGTCACTCTTTCACCAAAGGTGTATTTCAAAGTGAAGACATCAGCAGGCTTGCCATAGTAGGGCAATGGGGAGTGCAGTGTGTGTGATTGGGCCATAGCCAATTCATGTGGAAGCAGACACACAACAGTCAGGCACACACAGGTTTATATTTCACAGGTACGTGTATACAACTGCTAGATGGATACTGATTTGTACAGTCATCTTACACAGTTATCACAAGCACCACAGATACTATATTGCTGAGGAATACCAGAGGCAAATGTCTACAGTGATTGACATTTGCACATCATGTGGTTTTAGCTAACTGGATGTGTGCTGGGTGGGACAGGCCTCATGATGGGAGGCTCTTTGTCACTGTCTGTTACTCTCTTCCACACATCTATGTATGTGTAATTTTGGCCTATTATAGTGTGTTGTCCTATTATATATGTGTGTATTCCTATCCAATGTGTGTGCAAAGCATGACTGCTGTGCAATGAGGAGTATATGCACAACTATATTGTGACTGTCAGATATATATAGCCACTGTTGTTGCCAAACATGGGCTTCATTTCTGTAAGTGTGGGAGCATGCCCAGTATGACCTTTCAGTATTTTGTTGTCAGACATGTGCTTCGTTTCTCTAAATGTGGGAGCATGCCCAGTATGACCTTTTGTATTGAATGTGTGAATCCATTCCTTGTAGGTTGTACTCCAGTGCAGGCCATTGTGTTCTACGCCTACAGCTAGTAAACTGTTTCTGCAGGATATCTGTAGATCGGTTGACAATATGGGGTCAGAATGGGCAAAGGATAGTGGGTTACTGTAGGTAATTGTGTCTGTGCTGCTTCTGCTACATGGTCTTGGTGTTAGCAGAGATATTCAGACATATGTACAGTTTTACAATATGATGTTTTATGTCATCAAGTACTGTCAGGTATACATATTTGCTTGCAGTAATTTCCTGGGGAACACACTGTGAATGCAGCTGTGTCCAGTAATGTGGTCTGCAGCCTACATATCCTTGCACAATCATGCCATGCTGGAGGGGAAGCTGCAGACACTTTCTGATGGGTCTGTGCAAATGGTTCAACACCTTGGTACAGTGGTGGCTGAGGATCCCATGCTTGTACATCCATTGGCATGACCGTATGGCCATATTCTGCTGTGGCCATACCTCACATATGTACAGATTCAGATAGGATACCCAGAGTCAGGGCTCATATTTCTGGACATTACCCCTTCACATTGTGGTTTATGAGCAGGTTTGTAGCCACCCATTCCTGTGTTTGCAAGGAGGGATGGTATGTGCACACAGCTGAGTTTCAGACTTCACACACTCCATGCCGTCCATGCTCCTAACCTCTCTCTATTATTCTATCCACTTCCAAACATTATGCAAACATTATCTGATAATTTCCCTATAGTTATCACTTCATCCCAGCAGTAATTTGGTGTTGGTCCACAGTTCATGCAGTAGGACATGGTGGACATGTTACTGGGATTTGTCAACATGGCGTTGCATTTGGGTTCTGTGGACTGTGTTATGTTGTTATTTGGGAGTCCATGACATAACATACATTGGCAATATGGGTGAGACACAGGCCTTTGGCAGAGGACTGTAGGGCATTTGGTAGTGATGCAGGCCAGCTGTAGCAGGCCGTTGCATTGTGTCACTCCTACAGTCCCAGACTGCAAGACACTATATTCCCCTGGGGTGACAGAGTAGGTGTGCAAGGTGTTAATGCCAATACTTTCTGTCATTATTGATCCAGTGGTGTGGAAGCTGGCAAGGTGCTGCTTACAGCTAGGGACACACCTGCATGGGACATCCCTTCTGCATGCTGCATTCTGTGGCTATTGCCATACAGAGGTGGGGGTCATATTATACTCATTCCCAACAGGTGGGATAAGACCTGTGAGGTACCTGTGGGTGATGGTGGGGTGAGCTGGGTGCATGTGTGCTACAGACACTATTTGCATCTGACTCACAGATATACATGGGGCATTCCACTTATGTTGGCATGTGCAAGGACATCAGCAGTTTCTCAATACTTCATACCTGTGACCTTTGTGGTCTACCAGTGATTGGCCAGACAACATTGCTATTCCATACTACAAACCCAACTAATGTGCTGCTAATCTATATGTACAATTCCAAAGGTGTGTCCATTTGACAGTAACATATTATACACTGTTTGTCTGGGGTGCTTCCACCTGTGTACTGTCTGTATGTCTGGGCCCACATTCATGCCATGTCCATCTTTCAGATGGCGACAGATATTACATCCAAACATTTACTATGGCTTACTGCTGGAATGTGTTTTGCTGGGATGCATTGTGTTTGGCACTGCAATTGTGAGAAATTGGCCCTGTCATCAGCAGTACTGGCCAGTGGCCACCAGGACAAACTTCACCATGCCTACATGCTGACCACTCTCACACAATATACAACACACACCAACCTAACACTCGCAGCCCTGCATATTGTACACATGCTACTATCTATCCTGCTACTTTGGCCAGCTCAAGTAATCTGTGTTCCACTGTTATTATGCCTACACATACATGTTACTACATTTCTACAGAGGATTTGTGTGGGTGGGGGGGGCATGACAACTGTACACATTTGCTATGACTGCACTGGTATTTCAGGTACTCCATTTCATTCTTTATTCTGACCTATCATGCAGACAAGAGGCATATCAATGTACTACAGTTCTTAAGTTTGATTGACCTACATTTCAGTTTCAGACTTCTTACCCTTCAGAACTAACATCCCACTGCCTGACCTGTTGTAGTCTGTCTGTGTAGGTCTGGAGGGGGGATGTTCTCCATAGCTATCAATTAGCGGCCTTAGTACAGCCTTTCTTTGTGTTTGTCTACACCTCTCCTGCTGGCTGAGACTATTGTTGGATATGTGAGCCTCCCTGACTGGCATGTGTGTGTCCTATGGACACACATTTGGCCCACCACATTTCCTGCAGTAAGTTTTGTCACCTTGTCTAGTACCGGTCACTATGATGACACCAGTATTTGTTACAGATTTCATGCTACCACTATAGGTGTTTACTATCTGCTGGCATCCCATTCAGCCACCCGATTCCCTTGCATTCTCACATCCATACCATAGATACAAGTAACAAAACATGCTACAACATTCAGCAATTGATAGGGGGAGTGACTTATCTTGCAGCTGTGCCAGTATTGAGGATGGTGCTGGAGGGTTGACTATGTTGTTTGTACATGGTACACTCCCTATGCATGGTTAAGCACATGTAGTGTCATGTTTGGAATCCCTTTTACTGTATGTGTGAGTCAGAGAGAGGTGTCATTCCCTGGGTTCCTACTGTGTCAGTGTATGTGCTATGCGTTGCCTCTTTGCCAAGCCTGGGCATACTGGGTATGCCTCCTTCTGCCTACTGGGGCAGGCTCAGGTTCTTCCTCCTCTGAGTCACTCTGTGCCTGAGTAGGCCTTTGCAATGGTGGGGGGCTGTGTGGCCCTGCCCCATGCTGTTCCTGCTGCAGCTGTTTCCGCAAGATCATATTGTATAGCATGACACATATGATGACAATTTGGGTACATGTAGCTGGTGAGTACTGCAAGGCTCCACTGGATATGTCCAGGCACTAGAACCATGATGTGAGCATCCCAAACACGTGCTCTATTATGATTCTGGTCTGTGCGAGTGCCTCATTATGGAGTTCTTGTTTGGGTATGTGTACATTTCTATCAGCCATGGCTCCAGTTTATAGCCAGCATTCCCCACTCCATAAGGGATGTCCCCTTTGGCAAATCTCTGGTACAGCTGCATCATATGCCAGATGTGGGAGTCGTGATAGCTTCCAGGGCAGTCAGCACACACATATTCATTATAATGCCCTGGGCATTGTACATGACCTGGCAGTTGATGGAGGGTAAGCCCTTCTGGTTGATGTACACCTGACACCGCTCACTGGCTGGTGCTTTGATGTATTTGTGCGTGCAGTCTATAGCACCCACTACCTCAGAGTTTTCTGCTATTTGGTGGAAGAGATGCATATTGCTGATCAACACCTTACGGCTGTTGAGGAAATATATGTGCTCACCTGCATGTGCTGACAAGGCATCCAGGAACTAGTGGAGTACCCTGGATGCTGATGCCTGTGAGATCCCCATGATATCCCCAGTTGGCTTTTGGAACATACCTGTGGCTAGTATTCTTAGGCCTACACATACCTTGGTATCCACTGGAATGGGTTCTCCTCTGTGTGTGACACGTGGCCGGCACAGCTCAACAATTTGCTGTAGGAGGTCCCTGTCCACCCTATAGCTCTCCACTATCTCCAGCTCATGGTGCCCCTGGTAGGTTACTCTGGGTCTGTACACTCTTCTCCTCACTGTGGGTTGGTTGTCAGCATTCTCATCCTCACCACCCTCAGCCTTTTCCACATGTTGATTTATGAGAGCTAATGCAGCCCCTATCATTTTCTTGCTTTTGTTTGGTAAAATTTCCCCGCTTGTGTTCACCGGTGCTGTTGAGTTTGTGGGAAAAACCACAGGGAAAGGTGTTTGCATAGTTTATAGTAGTGTGCTGGGCTGGGCTGCTGCCTGTCTAATTGGCTGATTCTGATACATTTCACCTGCCAGCTATGCTAGTTCTCCTTGACTACCTTCCTCCTGTTCTTTTCCCTTCCCATTGCCTTCCTGTTTAAGCCCAGGGGCATGCCACACAAACACAGTTCTCAGATGTGCACAGAGGTGCTATTTCCTGGTTTACTGTTTTTTTCCCTTTAAAACATTGTGTGCGGTGCGCACACCTGCTTAGACAATGTAAAGAGTGCTTGGCAGCTTCAGACACACCCCCTTGCTTAGCTCTGCTAAGCTAAGGGCAAACCTGAGCTACAGGGTTCCAATATGCTTACAGTATGCCTGACATACCCCTCTATGATGTCAGCTAGCTCTTAGGCTTACACCATGATCTTCCTGCACCTACACGTTTGGGTGCATGTTAGCCATGAGGGGGAATAGTATCATTCCCCTCATTTGCATAGGATTGCCTGCTAATACCTAGTTATAAGTCTGACACTGAGCCTTCCACTTTAACAATCACTATTCACTGGCCATGTTGTCTTCTGCCTGCCATTGAGTATAATGGCAAAGTTGTGATTTTTGGATAGAATGCTTTTTTCTAGTTTTTTTTTTTTATTTTCGGGCCGATCCCATTTGCACGCCACTGCAAATGGCTGAAATAGGCCAAAAAAAAAAAAGTTTTTTTTTTTTATTTTTATAACTGTTTTCCATGCCAAAAGCCATATATTTGTCCATTGGCATGCTTTTCATGTTATATACACCCTTTATTTGGAGCTATCATGGCTCCGTTTTGTAGTTTGCTGAAATGTACTCGGTTACTAACCAAGTACATTTCTGCAGATTACACTAGTCATGCACAGACAACTGCCAGCTTCTTGGATCTCAAATTCACCTCATTTGCACTGTTTTCACCTGCAAATGGGGTAATTTGCATACAGGAGCTGTGTCCGTGCAGGAATAGTGCAGGAGTGCTCGTGCACATCCCAAGAGCTTGTTCCTAGATCTCTTGGTGGCCATATTGCCTCCAGCAGCTCCTGCACACCATGCAGAGCTTGCTGAATCCTGGGGGCAGTCTTGCTCATGTAAATAATTTCCTATCAGTGTATTTCACCACCTACTCTTTCTACCAAAATCGACACCTCCACACCATCATGAATAATATTCTATAACCTCTATTATACAATACAGATCCTACTTGCAGTTCTAACACTCAGCTTCTAAACATTTCCCCATTATTTTTCATAGTCTTGATTCACCTACACATATACTAAATATAATATCTGTAAATAATTGGATACTAAGCTACCAAAGTGTCTCTCTTTCCTTAAGAAGCTATGATATAAATATGTATTTATTATCATTAGCTGTAATTATGTACAGCACTATAATATTTCTTCTGTTGTATTACTAATTTGAATATAATGAACTGAACTCTGTTATACTTTTTATACATGCACTAAAATGTTTTAACACCAGTCTATAGCAATTTCCTATACATGCTTATATTTTTGTTCTGAACTTTTCTCCCTGGGCTGCCTCTTATCACACATGCATAGACACTCATACACAGACACATATATACGTAATATATAATATATAATATATAATATATAATATATAATATATAATTACACAATAATTTGTGACTGGATGCACATATCACATGATTTACCCAGGGTTGGTGTGGTTTGATCACAAGGATAAAGCTTGAGTATCAAACAAATCCATCTATGGGTAAATCCTGAGATACTCACACTCAGTCATATTGCTATTAAATAATGCCATTATTTAACAAAAAGAGTGTCTTACCTTTCATAAATAATGTGATTGTATAAAAGGACTGTAATGTTCTTATACTTTCTATGGTCAAAGCTGATATATTGTGCATGCTATGACTTGTATGTTTGCACATCTGCACAGCATACTGATGTAATGCTGCAACTGGAATAGAGAAGAAGGTGTTTCTTTACGGCTTTGTCCCTCTGTCTCTGTGTCATTTTTATCTTGGAAGAATGAAATTCTAATGGCTGTCATTGCTGACTGACAGAAATCCTGTGTCATTTAAAAAATTATAAGACACAGGGCAAAAATAACAGGAAAATAAGGGGCATTCTGCAAATCCCTGAATAACTGACAGGTATGAGTATCATACTGTTCTTAAGCATTCCTCTCAACTTTGCAGAATGTTGTAGAATTTCTCAGATTTTTTTCATATTTTGCCCTATCCCTTGTAAACTATGGTAGGTTGGAGATAAAGTAGTTTATCCCAATAAAAAGTCCAGCCATTCAACAGAGCTTGAATGGCCAGTCTTCTTTAATTTGGTATATGAGAGGTTTACAGTGGGCACTCTGAATGGGCTGCCTAATCAGTGTGTACATTTTAAAATAGAAATTGCCTTCAATTGTACAATATATAATATGTAAAAAAAAATATAAATATATATATATATATATATATATATATATATATATATATATAAAATATAATCATGCAAGTGCACCAAGTAGACATCTATTAAGTTTAAAAAGATATGCATCTCAGCTTTCCCTGATTTTGCAGAATGCCTCTTATTTTGCCTTTTACTTTCACACTCTTCCTCATCACTGTTACTAAATAATGACAAATATTTACATTTCAAATGTTATCTTCTTCTTTTTTTCCCGGTTAGAGGTCGCCATGATTGGCAGTGGAGTTTTACTGTGTCGAGTTGCCAGCCCGGCACCCCACCTTACACAGAAGGCACAGACTCATTCCTAGGGCCAATTTAGAGTGTCCAATCCACCTACAGCATGTCTTTGGGATGTGGGAGGAAACTGGAGCACCTGAAGGAAATCCACACAACCACAGGGAGGGCATACAGACTCCACCCAGAAGGCACCCCAGCCGAGAATTGAACTGGAGAACCTCTTGCTGTGAGGTGTCAATGCTAACCGCTGCACCACCATTGCCATTCCTGCATTTCAAATGTTATATTCTTCATAAAATGCGTCCTACTACAAAACCTACCCTTGGATTCCTTACCAGTCATGTAGACTTTGCACAAAGCGTACACTATTTAAATGCATTAACACAATGGGCAGCAGCGTTCATTGAATATGCATGTTGCTCATCTTGCTCACACATTGTTAAGCACATTTTCATGGCCAGCAGCACTGTTGGCAACCATGAAAAGATGCAGGGAAGCTCAAGCACACAATGTAAACAAATAACCTGCCTGTAGGCAAACTTATTATGTGAGCATGGGTGGACAGGTTATACATAGTTAGGGCAAACTGATTGAAATAACTAAGATGCATGGAAGAAAATGCACTCACATAATGTAGTCAAATGTGCTTATGTCACAAAGAAACATTTCTAAAAGTAATACTTCCATTCTGATGTAATAATAATTAATCCTGTTAAAAATTCTTGACCCGTGCATATAAATAACAATGGACAATAGACATTTGGAGAGGGTCACAAAGAAACAATATAACAAAGGGGATCAAATGTGATATAAATGTTAATACCACACTGAGTTGAAATAACGGGTAATAAAGACAGTAGATACATCAGAGGCTATTTTCATACAGTTTTTGAATATGACATTTATATACAGGGATGTATGTGTGATATCCAGCAGTACTGCTGTATTTTCCACTTCATCATGTGTGAGCAAGAAGAAATAAACCCTACAGCTGTTCTGTCATTCATATGAGAAAGGGATATGTTTTTGCCGGGTCAGCTTGAGTAGACCGAATTTTCACTTACCTGAATTTTATCTTACAGAGATGACAACATCAAACTGTCACTAAACCGAAACCACATACTACCGATCTTTTGAACTGGGAAACGAGACACATGACCGACAATAAAACTGAACATACAGCGCACTGTGTTAAACCCACCACCGTAATATGGGGGGTGCACCCCCCACACCTCAACAGCCAGCACTACAAATCATATTACATCTTTGAAGCATACCTATCAACCTCTTAGAGCAAGAAATCTGGACAAAGTCATACAGAAAAGTAAGAAAAATGCCCAGAAAAGGGACAATTTTTAAATATTGCTCTTACAAACTTAAAAAGTTGATACAATAACAGGTTTTGCATTAGCATGAAATTTCTGAAGGGTATGAAGTCTAAAACTCAAATGTTTTTCATTATGTTTTAACTTCAGGCTTCAATGATGTGCTACTGCTTTGCCAGAAAACCACAATTTTATGCAAAATGGACCAAAATATGAGGTAACAATCTGGACATTCTGCAAAAATCTGTATGGCTGAGAGGTATGCTGTGAGGTAGCTCATTTTTGAAAGCATGATGAAATTACTGGGCTTTAATAACTGAGTTTTGCCAGAGATTCTACAAATTTATAGGGTAGCCTTCTGCCAGTGAAAATGCATCTCCTAAGTGAAAGTTTACATAAGGTGTGTTGTCAGAGAACTGACTGTACATAACAGTACAAACAGTCACACTCTTTAAGCAGTGCTGTATTCAAACCCCCTACCTATCTAGATACAGAACCTAGAGAACACAATATTAACCATATATGCCACAGTAGAAACCTGACTATTATAGTTAGATAGTGCACTTAAGAAAGGGTGACATAATCAGTGTGTTGGAGAGATGTTTGGGGTAAAATTGGGAGAGTGGTATCATGGAATCCTCTCCTGTTTAAATGCTTTCCCTGAGTAGAAGTAGCTACAGCATATTTGTTGAAGAAGCTGTACATACCTGACATTTAAGCTACACACACACACACGCACACACACACACACACACACACAAACGCACACACGCACACACACACACACACACACACACACACACACACACACACACACACACACACACAAAGTTTACCACTGCATGATCTGCACCTCTTACCTAGGTAGTCACACAATTTAGAGAACACTGAGTTAACTTGTGCCATGGGAGAAGTCTGATTTTGATAGTGGCAGAGTGCCTTGATGAAAGGATGACCTCATCAGTGCATTGCAGAAAACGTTTCTAGTAAAAGTGGGGGCAAAGTACAGAGGGACCTGTGTCCAAAGGTAAAGTGTTTCCTTGAGTGGAAGTGAGCACAACAAATCTGTTGCTGAAGCTTTACTTATCTGACACTAGAACCACACACATACATACAAGTTCACCACTGTCAGATTCAAACCACTTATCTAATTACACAAATGTGAGGACACAGCATGAATCATATGCGCCACAGGAAAAGTCTGACTTTTAAGGGGAGAGAGTACATTTAGACAGGATGGCCTCATCAGTGTGTGCTGCAGAGAAGGTGTTTGCATTAAAAGTGTGATAAAGTTCCAAGGGACCTGTATCCAAAGAAGTGTTCTCCTGAGTGTTAGTGGACACAGCACATCTATTGTTGAAGCTTTACTTACCTTACCACACATATACAATACAAGTTTAACACTGTCAGGTTCAAACCATCTGCCTAATTATTTATACAATCTAGAGAATACAATTTGAATTACAAGCACACAGGAAAAGTGTGACTTTAAAGACGTGAAAATGTACATCTATATGTATTGCACCTTCAAGGTTTTAAACATCAGCTACTATGTAAACCAAGTTTTGGGACAAATGCATTTGTCTAGACAGGACAACTTAACACTGTGCTTGTCTTATGTAATTATATACTTCTCTGATAACATTTATATACTGTCACTCATGTACATTGTATCACTGTGAGTGACATGACCCTGTTTTACAGTGTGGGGTGTGAGTGACAACCACAGCTGTAAAACAGTGAGTTGTCAAGCAAGCATTCATGGCATTTCATACTAGGATGATTGAATGCAAATAGGACTCATATATTTTGTCTCTGTCAGTTGCCTTGCTTGCATAATGTGCATAGACAATACAAACAGACAATTCCGAAATATGATAGTGCACATCTGAATAACAATAATGGATTATGGGTGAAAAGGTTAGACACTAGTGTAACAAAACTGCAAGTGTAACTGGAGGAGTGCTGATATCCACTGACAGACTGAATTAACTGAGTCAACACCACGGTGAAATGCAGATATTTTGGTTTCAAAATTCAATTAATTCATACAAAATTTGTACAACCCACTCACATAATTCTTTGTTGTATTTTCTTTTTAATTCACTCCCTGACATTTATCACTGGCAAGCTTATTTGTGAAGCTGATGGGAAAGTATTACTGCTTGTGTTATCATATCTTCAGGTATTGAACTTAGAATGGGAAAAGCAGTAGTCCATGGTGCTTCATGCCAAACTTCATGCAAACAAGCAATATATGAATACAAACATGTCTGAATATGATGGAATACAGAATGGATACGTGTCATAGTCATGTTCATTGTGTCACGATTTTTGCATCTGTCATAACAGTTGCAGTCCTTCCCTCCTTATATGTATGCCACTGGTGTATTATGAAACAACGAGGGATAAAGCATGCTATTGCTGGTGGAAATATGACTTACGGAAGCAGTATTAAATCAAGAAGGTTTATTTCATGACACAGAAGGGATGGGAAGAGATGGACATTTGGAGACATGAATATGCATACAGAAATAGTAAGAGTTTAGTTTATAGTTCATTTCTGCACATATTTGTGTTATGTTTTTCTGCATTTTCTGACCTATATAAATTTATAAAATCATATCTATGACTTTTATTCTTAATGCCTCAGCTGTCAGTGATTCTCAAGTTATTCCCAAGGGTAGGGATGACAACAAAAATATTAAGATGCATAAATGAGTACATCATTTCAAACCCTGTACACTTCAACCATTTTGCTGTAAGCAATGCATTGTTTCCAATATGGATGAAGGTCGTGTAGGAGAGTGGAATGGGTCTATATTACATTGTCGAACTTCAAAAAGTTTGAACGTTGTAATATTGAACTTAAACATCCGAAACATTAAAATAGCGAACAGAAAGAACAGCGATTTTTTTCCCTAACAAAAAAAAAAAAAAAAAAAAAACTCCAACCTAAAACTTAAACTAAACTGGGGGGCTTCATGCCCCACACCCCCCTGTTTAACTATACCAACTCCGAGATCGCACCACAGTGGAGGAAACAGCAAAGCCCCGAAAATGGCCCATGATTTTTTTCCCTGGGAAAAAAAATCGATGTGCCGTGGGTTTTAAGTTCAATATTACATCATTCCAACTGTTTGAAGTTCGACAATGTAATATAGACCCGAGTGGAATTATGATGAGGACATAAGCAGAATGTTGTTGTTTGACAACATATGCAGCACTCACATACTATTAATATGTTAAAACATTAAGTCATTACAGCCAAGTGCGCCTCCAGGCATTTCTGCAGTTACCTCCTACTGTGCCTCTAGGCATCAATTATTGCTTGTGCATATTTGCATTAATAATTCCAAAACCATACTACTTATAAGGTAGTTGCATAAATTATCTTAAAGCATGCATGATGGCAAACACAATTGTTTTGATATTTGACCTTTGTCAAATAGAACTGTAAGGTGATAACTTCATTTTTTAAAGGGTCAAGCCACACCCATTAGAAGTTTGAGGTAAACACTCAAAAGAGCTGTACTGGAGGGAATGAGTTAAATAAATGTATGACATTTGTCTGGATTCAAACCTTTGACAGTATATGATAAAAGTGTACAGACAGGAGGACTACCTCAGCTCAACACATAGGAACTCAATAATTTTTAAATTTAACTGATACATTTGAAAGGACACAACAGATAAAATCAATGCAAAATGTAGGCATCATCCTTAATCACTGTAAGGATAAGTATGATATCCCATAATATGTATATAACTTCTATCAGCCTAATACATGTGTTATGCAAACTATGTCACAACAGTACTATCAGTCCTTATTGCTGTAGCACAGCAGGGCTAAGCACATTTGCCTAAAGTGAACTGTGCTAGTGCAGTTAAAATTAAAATCTTTAGCTTTTGCCAAAGCACATGACATGACAACATGACATTTACCATCACTCATTACTGGTGCTCAATGCCAACTTTGTTCAAAATCTGAGGACAATAAATTGGAAAGAGAGATTGGGAGACATGGGTAGAGACTTGGGTAGATATTTGCTTATGGTCCATTTCTGCACGTCTTTGTGTTGCATTATTATTTGGTTTTCCGTCATAATTATTTGGTTATGATCTGTACAAACAGTGTTCCCAATAGCGAGCAAGCAGGTTGATATAGCAGCAGGATAATGCTGCATTAAGAAAATGTATAGTCAACACTTACCCACAAAGGAGTCATACCAAACATTCAAAAACACCTTGGCCTGCATCTGGAGTCAAACCTTCACAGTATACTAAAAGAAATCTACAGACATGAGTATTAGCTAACCACACCACATAGGAACGTCTACATCACAAAGTTCAACTCTTAAAACAGATTGAATCAGAAGGGAATGCATGTAATAGTCTTCATTGCATTCATGACAATTATAAAATTCCATAACATGTAAATTACAATCAGTAGCATAATAAATATGAAGCAGTAAAAAGTGATGATACAGACATGGGAATAGATAGAGGCATGGGGACAGGGTTAGAGACAGACAAAGAATAGAATAGTATATTTTCTGGGCCATTTTTAAACATCTTTGTGGTGTGTTACTGTTACGAATAATATGTCATGGTATGTGCAATCAAGTGTTTCCAATAGGGAGCAAGTAGGGTTCGGAAACTAAAACATGGTTGAGACATAAGCAGGATAATGGCAAGTTACTATGATATGTAGACAACACAAACATAACAGTAATAGAAATAAAACATTAATTATTCCTTACAAATATATCTGGATTCAAACCCTTTATGCTATGCTAAAAGCCATTTTACAGACATGAATTATGTCAACATACCACACAGTAAATGTTACTTCCCAACATTAATTTTACTGGATTGAAGGGGCAGTCACAAAACAATGAGGCAAGGAAGAATATAGACATCAGGCTTCATCACAATAATGACAATTTTAAAATTACACATTACACACATTTCATATTACAGTACATTATAGCCAGCAGCATATTAAATCATTCAAATGCAGAACAGAGATGTGCTCTCTTAAGGCATTATGTGCCATGATTAACACATTTGTCATGAAGCCAGGAATTTTCAGGAAGCAGGCTTCCTAATAAGATTTTTAATTGGAATGTTCTATGCGGTGTACATTCAACCTTTCTGCCTGTTCAAGAGAAGATTATCCTGACTGTACACAGTGCAGCGAGGCTAAGCACAGCAACAAAAAGGGCACCAGAGTAATGGGCCTGAAGGCAAAAACTCATGAGATTGTGCCATAATCTGTGCACTTCCATTTCTCCGAAATTACAGGTGATGCTCAGTGCCAGGGATTGCTCAACTGCCGAAGAGATAGATTGATGAGACAAATGGGGGAGGAGACATACACAGGGGGAGAGGGAGGCAGGGAGCAAGTAGGGTATGACAGAAGTAGGATAATGGTGGCTCAAACCAATATATTGGCAACAACTAAACATAAAATAGCCTAATAAAACCAGTCAGTAACAGTTTGACATAGATCTCGATTAGAACACTTGAAAGTATGTACAAATCCATTTATATGGATTTGGGAATTATCTCAGCACACCACAAAGAAACTCATAATTCACACGGTTTAAATAACAAACTTGAAGGCACAGTGACAATTTACTGAAGTAGAAGGGATGATTAGAGGGAGAGACATGGTGAGAGAAATACCAATAGTATATGTTAGTCTTAGCACTTTCTGTATTATTACTCTGTCATGCTCTGCACAATAAAGTGTTTGCTATAGGGAAGAGGAGAGTAGACACAAGATTAAGTCATAAGCAGGATAAGTGGGGGTTAATAAGTCTCCCTGTTGGGGGTGGAATGTGTTTGCAAATGCTTTCTTGATGCACTATTCAAATGCTAAGTTCTTGAAATGTAACTGGAGATAAATACAGATGTTTGCAGTTAAACATATGATAGGAATATAAAATTACATGAAATAATTTGACATACAGCTGTAATCAAACCCTTGACACTATGCAAAAACATCAGACTAGAGACAGGAGACTTACCTCAACACATCACATAGGAACTGCTCGTTCTTTATATCTAGCAAACTAAGAAGTATTAGAGTTACTGTTTCGAGGTAGTGCCCTTACAGTCCCTTTATTCTGTATTCCCATACTAAAGTGGATTTAAGTATATTTACATGAAAGTAACTGATGTAGTGTAGACAATGTCAAAAATTCACCGAGATTTGCCATTGGGAATGAAACCTATTGCATTCACTGTCACTTTAGTCACTGTGTACAATGCCAAAATCAGTGCAAATACTGAGGACAAAAAAGTGAATGCTTTTTGATGGGCTGTTTGTAGCCATGTGTGTTATGTGTGATTCTGTTTTTTTTTTTTTTTTGAACAGATGAAATATGTGAAAAAGTGGTGGATACCACAGCAGTGAAAATGGGGTGGGGCAAGCACAGGGTAGAACACAGGGAAAAGAATACAGGAATTTGCAGGATGGTGGTGATGGAAGAGTGCCATAGCTATCCACTTCTTCACAACATAAATCGAGAATTGTACACATAATTTCATGACTTTGTTGAGTCAATACACCAACGATGGATGACAACAATAGAAAAAGGTTGTATAGCCAAATGAACTAATTTAAGTGTGTCAAGATGACAAATAGACAAAGTGGATAGATATGTATGGGACATATTTATTTGTGGGACAGGTGCCCATTTTTTTTTGAGACAGATGAAAGCTGGGGAATGTGCTCAAGCATGAATGGGTCAGGCAGGTAGAGTAGGTTACATAGCAGGTGCAGACATACAGGTCATTCAAGACAGACAGGGATGGTGATTAGCACATAACGTTGGGGGACACCAGGATTCAGGATTGGTAGGGGACATTGGAGGTGCATCCATGTCCACCTTCAGAACAGTAAGAATCTAGTCTTTACCCTGAGAACTATCATCACTGTCTCCTGTTTCAGTTGCTTGGGTCAGTGTTGGATGTTACTTTGATTTGGCAATATGATGCAGGACCCTTTTCAACCCTGCTGACTTAAGCACTAAAGCTCCTCTCCGTAATGTTCTCCACCAGCCATGTGAACTCTTGATTGGTGACAGAATCTCAACCTCCAATACTACTGCTCTCAGAGGGTACCTATGTACCAGTAGCCAGGCAAAGTTACCTGATGCAGGTGGACCTGGTAGGGCAGGAGTTGTGGAGGCAACAGTAACAGGTTGTGGCCCAGATGTACTGGGTATCTGTGCTGCCTTTGGTGGTACAGAAGCAATGTACTTAAAATGTATATGAAAAAAGAGGAGAGAGTGGGTGGGAGAGAAAAAAAAGATAGAATTAAATCAATAGCATGTTACATTATTTTATTATTTCAATACATAAATTAATATGAGAAATAAATATGTACACCTTTTGTTACATCCAGATATGATGGGAAGGCATCAATGTGTCATAAAATCAATCTTTCAGTCACAGTGGTATGATATGACAAATAAAAACATATATTTGACTATGTCATATCAGATACACTTTCAAAGTTAATAATTGCATATGCAAAAATTGAATAGTTAATGCCATCCAGTATTGCAGTTAATATTTTATAAATACTATCCTTCAAAAATCTAATGCCTGTTTCTGAATATTGAACCCACACAGACAATTAAGCTGATATACTCCTTGCTTAATGCAATAACCAAGAACAATAGCAGCAGGCACATATGGTTGATATAAAATGTAAGGTATACCTACTCAAGATTTACAATGATGGACTGAAAATACATCTCTGCCTTGCATTTAGATGCATACTTGGGACTGAAAATACTTCCCTGCCTTGCATTCATACCTGATGCATACTTATCCTGTGACACTCTGAGGTGAGTTAGTCTCTCCTGATGCATCTCATGTTTTTGTGGCATCTCTTGCAGCTGTACAGTAGATAAAAGTGAAAAAGATATGAAAGCATAATGACTAGACTGGCCAATCAATGCTATATCATAGACCGTTGATGGGGTGTTTGCAGTATTAAATTTATCCTTCTGTCATTTCAAAAGGTCACGCTTGCACCGCTTTATGTCATTGTAGTGGTGGCAGCATTGCTCCCAATTATGTGGGATTCCAGTTGCACTGGAGACAACCTTTGCCAAGCTATTCCAAGCTTCAGCCTTGTACTGAGACCTGGTATAATGCCCCTGCAGCAACCTCCAGCTGTAGAGCTTAACGAGGAGTATATAAAGATCCTGGACTCCTCAACACCCCACCTTTGTGGTCTAAATGGAACACAGTCCCAACCTGTGACTGAACTGACACCTAATTCAGATCTTGCATGTAACACTTTGTGCATAAGAACACACAGCCTGGCCAGCTGCATTTAAATAATTGAAAGCACAACAATGGCTTGGCAGGAACATTGGCAATGATTAAATTAAAAAGCATGGAAGGTGTGAAATATGGCAGTGAGATCTGGCCTAATGTGATGTTCAAGTTCTTGACACGTTCTAATGTTAGACATTGAAATGATTTATGATGTCTGTTATAATCATTGTTAATAGCAGGAAAAATTGTATGACTTGTGACACATTGTGCTTTTGGGACTTACACACTAGCAAGATTAAGTAATACTATCTAGGAGTAGAACCCATGAGAAAAAGAAGGATAAAGTGTGAAGTTGTGCTTATTAACTGTCAGTGCCACATGACAACTTACTTTTTAATATGATAATTAGAGTTATACAAATTAAAGAATGACTAGAGATATACTTAAGAGATGCCTGTACATGTGTGACTTTAATTAGTCATTGGACTGTATTTCTATGTAAAAGGCAGTATTTGTGTTTGTAAATGCTTTGCAGATTCATGGAGTTGCTTGACCTGAATAATACATGGTAGGTTATGTTACTTACTTACTTCACAAGGCATACTTAGTGTCCTAAACACAAACTTATAACTATTGTGCAAATCATACCTATGCAAGTGCATTCTAAATTAAATATCTTCATTGTCATCTGCATAATTTACACACATTATATTGGGTTTTAATAGCAAACATTAATGATACATTTGTTGTGATAAACAGATACAACATTCATTTGCATTTATTTCATTCCTAATCAAACTGTTATGACAAATGGAATTATGATCTCCTCTATAAAAGTTCCTGCACACTGGATAATAATCCTACATCAGCTGTCCTCTTTCTCTAAGCTCATTGTACTTACACCTTCTGCCACAGAGAAAGTTACCCGACAGAAATTACCTGGGCATTTTCTTCAAGGAGTACTACCCAGAACACTGACAGCTGAGAGCTTGCATCAGGCTCATTTGCTGTACAGAAGGCAGCCCAAATTAAAATTTTCACTTTTGCCTTCAGCTATGAACTGTATTTTCACACTACCGAGTGCAGCACAAATGCAAATGGCATTAGAAAAAAAATTACTTTGTACTGCAGAGTAACACATTTAATGGATCTATGTAGAAAGGAACAGAAGCTACAGCAATAGCTTGACACATTTATTTGCTTGCCACATCATAAGTAGCATTTAGGTTACACATCATTAGGATTTCATACAATGGCAAGTGTCCAGGAAGGGCACACATAGTGACAGGAAGTCACTCTTGTCACAGTACATTTACTCGTGACATAAATGCTTACAGTAGCATGTATGTGTCATGATGAATACGTGTGAGATATGGATAACTTCTCCAGCATAGATGACACAGATGTTCACATTACTCTTGTTACTGCTTTCGCCATTATCACACTTTACAAAACATCATATGTGACAACATCCATAGAGCATATTAATATTAATAAAGAGAGAGGTGACTTTGTAACAACACCTTTGTAACATCAATTTACATGATCAGATTTTTAGCATTTATCAAAGATTTCAGCCTGTTCATTACATATACTGCACTGGGCATCAATATTTATTTTGAATCCAGTCATAAAAATATCAGTAAGCTGGATTTGAACTTTGCGTTATGTGGCTGCTTTCGCTAAGCTCACGTCACTTACACATTGTGCCTCAGAGATTTTCTTTTTTTTAAGAAAATGTTTAATTGAACATATTTAAAGTATATACACAGAAAGGAAGAAATACAAAATATCATACTGTTATACAATCTCAGGAATACATTGAACCATTAAGGTAATCTTATACAATCAACACATTAAGAGTCTTGGTATTTCAATAGTAACATTTCAAGGCTATCCCAACCACGAAAAGGGCAGATTCAATATAGTCTATGCAGTCCGCTGAAACCAAGTGTGCATCGCGCCATGGGGTGTAGTGCTGAGTAAACATCTAATTATAGCAAAAGCAGCTGAATTGCATGCTAATCAGCCAATCTGAAATGAATGAGCTATTCAACAAGCTATAAAGCAACTGTGTAGCCTTAGTGCAGGTTTTGCCTGCAAATTCCAAAACCTATTGGAATACACTATAATAGAGCCATGGAGACTAGTCCACATTGAAAGAATGTTAGAGACTGCTGTTGCACTTATTCATGTGTATGTGCAGCAAGCCCATGTCTATGCTGCTGCTGCTAACAGACTGTGGCCAAGAAGGAGACCCTGTTTAATTTTTTGTGCCCTGTTTAACTTTTCCTTGTCTGCATAACATGGATATTGTAGTGCAACTGCCCTCAGCTGAGAGCAGGGGAAAACTGAGGGGAACCAATACCGGTGAAAACTAAGGTGTGTGTGTAGCACTTAGAATATTAGCTACATGAACCTTCCAAAGACCAACAAGGGGCATGCTGGAGGTATCACAAGCATCAGCATCCAGGATCCTACATCAGTTCCTGAAAGCCATGATACAACATCCCAGTGGGTACATACATTTTCCCTGTACACCTGAGGACACAGTACAACTATGAAGGAGTTCTACCCTGTAGAGAACTACCTTATCTTGGGTACCATAGACTGTATGCATATCAAAATCAAAGCACCACCCAGGGAACAGGGAACAGCATATTAACAGCAAGGGATTCTACTCCATTAAATGCCAGGTCCTGTGTAATGCTAATGTAATCATCCTAAATGTGTGTGCTGGCAACTCAGGCAGTTACCATGACTCACATATCTGGCACCACTCTCAACTACATTTTCCCTGTACACCTGAGGACAGAGCACAACTATGCATGAGTTCTACCCTGTAGCAAACTATCCTGAAGTCTTGGATGCCATAGACTGTATGCATGTCAAAATCAAAGCACCACCCAAGGAACAAGGAAGGTCATACATTAACAGCAAGAGTTTCCACTCCATTAACTGCCAGGTCATGTGTAATGATAAGGCAATCATCCTGAATGTGTGTGCTGACAACCCAGGCAGTTACCATGACTCACAAATCTGGCACAACTCTGCACTGTATCAAATATTTTCTAGGGGGGAGGGATATTCCACAGGTTCATTTACTGGGAGATGCAAGTTATGCACTCAAACCATGCCTGATGACGTCCATCGGAAATGCACACGCACTGAATGAAGAATGGTATAATGAGGCACATGCTCAAACAAGAAATATCATATAGCATGTGTCTGGGCTGCTGAAGTCATAGTTCCGGTGCCTAAGATACATCTGGGAGAGCTCTGCAATACAATCTCTGTACATGTGCTGACATTTTCATTGTCTATTCCATGCTTCACAATATTATTCTGAGAAAACAGCTTTAGCAAGAACACCAGGGGGAAGGGCCACACATCCCACCACCATTGACAACTCACCACAGCCACATGCAGGTGAGGAGTCAAAGGGGGACCCACCAGCCTCTGTGAGTGTAGGCAGATGTAGGCTTGCACAATATGCCCTTGCACTGACCAAGAGACAATGGAAAGTACACATAGTCACCACCTAAGAAGCTAAAACCTTCATCCTATGCACATACATACATACAATAACATTCATGCCAGGCTGCTCACAGCCTTTACTTACCCATGTAATGGCTGTCTACTGCTACCATCAGACAGACCCAGTCACAAATTAAAACTGTTGTAACTGTCAGACTTCCAATGTAAGTGTTGAACCTGGAATAGACAAATTAATGTCAACGAACACAAATGAACGGCATATCCTTGCATATTGTTACTTGCTAATGTAAATAAGTATAAGGTGGTTGATTTTTACAGCAATGACATCAATATGTGACAGCAGTGACTTATGTCAATACATGTGTTCTCTATCAACTCATAGGCCTCATGCATCAAAGATTCACACATTCACACTGCTCAAATTTATAGATGATAACAGAACATACAGAGTTTGGCCTCATAATTTGTACTGGCAAATCATTAAAGATTGAAGTTAGAAAATATTTCTGAGGGACATGAAGTTTCAGACTTCATATCCCTCAGAAAATTCATGATAATGCAAAACCTGTTATTCTATCAACTTTCTAAGTTTGTAAGACCAAAATATTTCAAAATTGTTCCTATTTTTGGGCCTTTGTCACATTTTTATTCATGACTTGGTCTAGTTTTATTGGTTTAAGAGGTTGAGAGTGATGTACACATTACAAAAACCTATACGAAAGCAGTAAAATTTGAAAAAGAATATCACAAACACATATACTAAGCACTCAGTCAGCTATGCACCTTGGGAATGAGACAAATTATGTATGTATTCCTGAATTCAAAAGAGAGAAAATCAAGGGAAATGACACACTTATCATCATTTGCACAGGGTGTTGTTGCAGGTGGGGTGGGGTGGGGGGGGGCAGGAGCCAAGGCTGACACAAAAGGTAGTGAGTGCATGTGAGTAAGAAAGAAGTAAATGCAGAAATTTGGATAAAGTATGAAATGACCACTGAGACAGAATGAGATGTAAGCCTAATGACTGACCCATTTAACTGTTATGTGTGTGTTTCTGTATGGGCACTCAAAGTGAAATGTGCATGTGATTGTTTGCAAGAACACAGCCAAGCTCTGTGCTAGCTCTATCTCCTGGTATGTTAGACAGGTGTGAGCTGTGCATGGTAGAGGTGACATTTCATCGTCATTGTTGCCAACTTGCCAACTGTGAGAACTAGCTCTGGCAGGAGTTGCACTGGCATGTTCATGCCTGTGGTCAGATGCACTGCTGCTACCTGAATATGACTGATGTCTGATAGATGAGCTCTCCTCATGAGTATGCCCAAGACTACTACCCCATGGTCTACCATATCTGGGTTTGCAATATGCAACCACTGATGGAGCAGTGGAGGTAGTGCCACTACAGGACCATGATCAAACAATGCCATATTGGCTAACGTCTGATGATGATGATGACCTATGTACATGTGGATGCTGTCCACCACCTAGCAGAAGTTCCATCACAGACACCACCTGTTCCATCTTATCATTCATCTGATCCATTGAAGCAGCAACATGGTGGAGGCAGTCATGCATGTCAGCCTGTACCACATCTACAACCCAAAGCATTTCCTCGGAGGCCCTATTGGAATATGCCTGCCCCTCCATCATGGCCCTAAGCATACATCGAGTGGCACAAAAAGACACACAAGAATCAGGTGGAAGATGGGCAGCAGGTATCCTCTGAGTACCCCTAACAACCCTCCTGCATCGCACCTCACTCACACTTTGGCTATCGCCAGAGTAAACAGGCACTGAACCCCAAGTAATCACACTACCCTGATCAAATGTCACACCCTTCACCTCATCTGTCCAATATCTGAGGGCTCAGTGCAATAGTAGGCCTAATGGTTGTGTCTGAAGGAAATACAGGGAATGGCTGAATGTCAACCTCAGTGTCAGATTTAACCTCTGCTCCTCTCAGCTGTGCCTGCATTTGGCCAACATCATTATCAGAATAAGCCAATACTCTGACATCAGCTGGTAAGAGTCCTACACTTTCAATGTCAGGATCACCTGTGATAATAAGCAACAAACACAGGAAAGAAATTAATAACTACACTACAATTTAATATCTGCTAACAAACTAACAGTGTGCCACTATCACAGATGGTACAGCAATACATACACACTCATGACATCTGCCTCCTACTTACAAATAAATGCATATTTCTGTCAAATGCTTATCCGTACTCAAAAATGTTTGGCTTTCCATGTGCAGATGACTCCCCACTTGCTAGAGAGAATAGTCTTGGAAGAAGTTAAGCAAAAGGTAAATACACCATCAGCACAATTCTAATAATGTGGGGGGGCAATCTTTTTGTCTTTATGTGTCCATTAACAATACTTTTAACTGAAACTTGGCTGACGCGTCCACCCAAAACTCATGCATAATGGAACAGAATGTGTTGTTAACTTTAGCAGTTAATCAATAGTCCCCACCCAAACAAATATTTAAAACAACTGAATTGTTACTTTCAATATTTTATTATACAAGAAAATGTGAAAAATTGATACATATAAGCTTACCTGGAAGCTCCTCCTGGGACATACGTGTCCTCCCTGAAACAGCAGCACCAACATCAATCACATGCTGTTGTTCACTTTCCATTGAGCTGTCTAGATCTCTGACAGTGGACAGTAACTATTCATTTGGTGTCAGTAGTGGCTCTGTAGCAGCCCCCCACCCCATAGCTAGCTGTCCATGGGCCACTGCAGCTGCTCTCCTCCGGGCTGATGAAATAATATAACTGGCCCAATGACTCACCTGATCATAGTTCCTGCTGCACCCCATCCATGGCATTGACATCATTCATCATCTGGTTCCAAATCTGCATTCTGTCAGACATATCCCCATGTCGTCTCTCAAGCAGAAAGGTACTGTGTCGCCTAAATACTTGAACAATTACATCTTTTCAGAGTCACTGAAAGGGATGTTGTGGGGTTTGGGAGACTCAGGTGCCATAATCCTAGGTGACATAAAACAACAAAGAAGGATACTACACATAAATGTCACATAAATAATATATACATGTATTATTATTTTTTTTCAGAATTACCCACTGGAGAAACACAAAACTTTATGTATTAAAATATAAAAAGCTATGTGGTTGTAACATATTACAGTCACACACAAACCAAGGTTTAATCTAATACAAGTAAAAGAACAAACCTCTTTAAAAAGTGTTTTTGGTTGTGGCAACACCAAAATGGAACTTGGCGCCCCATCCCCCAAAACAACAGGCAAATGACAGTTTGTAGTAAGCAAAGAATAACACATTAGTCAATTGTTATAAGTGTTTTCCAAAAACATCATCACAAAATGTGTACACATTTACAATAGAAATTTTTTATATGATTGCTAGTCACCACTACTTGTGCCCAGCACTCCCCTAGGAGCTAACACTCTTGTGTCATTGATAACATAGGATTAACATTTCACTGAAATAACATAGAAGATTTTTAAGATAAACAGTTATAACAATAGCACTTGTGTTGAATGTTAATAAGGCTGTGTATCTGAGAAAGTAAAATGCCTTAACAAAAATGTATATGCCGTCAGTTCAGTAAACTTCTAAGAAGTGCATACAGATAAAAGTTGCATTTGCTAATAGATAGATAGATAGATAGATAGATAGATAGATAGATAGATAGATAGATAGATAGATAGATAAAATTGCAAGTAATGTGAGAAAATCAAATTTAGTATGCAACTGAAAAATTCAGTGATACCTTATCAAAACTTCTGTGGAGATAAATCCAAATTAACAGCAATCTTTTTCTGTGTTGACCATATACACAACTCTCCTCACCTTCAGACTCACTAGCTACAAAGTTACCTTTTTATAGTGTAGATTCAGGCTTGTGAACATGATGAAGATGCAAATAAGGTGTGCACTCATTAGAATTGCTGAATCCTAAACTTTTGGCTCTGTATAGCAGGTGTAAACATAGTGCAGGCACTCCCTCAGTGTTAGTTGTTAATCGATTGCAATCTGTGAATGATTATTGGTAGGGAGTAGGAAAACACAACAGCAATTTAGACTCCCTTGCCTGCAGTGGTTGTGTGACCCAGGTTAGACTTGCAAAGTATAGACGTAATTGTATCAAGGTTTTAAATGAAATCAGCAGCACACATTTCTCAGTTTCTGTTCACTAATAGCCAAACTCCCCTGCCCTTGTTGAAAAATGTATATTATTCTCACATAATATTCTTATACATTTTAAGGACAATGATACAAAATGCCCTACAGACTAAATATCTGAGATTAGAGCTCAGATAAGAGAAGAATGAACACCATACAAAGAGCTGCATTTCTACAAACAATAGCCATAAATTGTGTGATCAGTTATTGCAGTAAATATGTAACTAACATGTACAAACAACTGAGACTGTACAAGTGTTAAATGTCTTGTTAATACTATGGATGAAATTGTACTTGCTTGTATGCACGATTTGCATTCCTGCTGCAAAGTTGTTTCTGTGGCAAAAAGGGGTAGGACACCCTTTCTGTGTTTTGTAGGTTCATTGGTGTGACAGTTCAAATCCATAGTTATGTAAAAATTTGTAACGTGTGCTAAAATTTATTTTATAATGTTGTTTATGTTTTTAAATATTAATATTTGAGTAGTAATCACTTAGAGCAACCATAGTGGAACAGATAAATAAAATACATTTCATGAAACATACGTCTGTGATAAAGATTGTATAAATTACACCTCTTAAGCAAATCTGTGTGTAGCACACTTGGCAAACACAATGAACCACATAGTATATGCTATCTGTAGATCATGGTTCAAGACCTACATTTCCCTTTTAAGGATGAAACCTGATAAACACTTTTTAGAAGGATAATACAAGATGAGATTTTCTGGTTATGCTAGTGCGTCACGTACATTTGTGCAAACATGGTCTAATGGCCCACACAAGAAGGAGACATTCTCAAATTCAAAAGGATACATTGTTACATCTTTTACTGGCCATCATGCAATCCCACTTAGTGGCATTGCACGGTGGTTGGCAACACCTGCAGGTTCAGAACACCTGCAGACAGGAAGCAGGCAGTAGTCAATTTCAAAATGGATACATTGTTGCATCTTTTGCTTAGTATCATGCAAACCATTCTAAGTGGCATTGTGCAATGGTCAGCAAGGTCCCACAATGCCTGCAGTTCCAGAACACTGGCAGACAGGAAGCAGACAGTAGACAGTTTCAACAGGGATACATTATACCATGTGTAGTTTGCCACCAAGCAAACATGGTAAGTGGCTATGCCAGGTGGTCAGCACACATACAGAGTAATGAATGTGAAAATATACAGCTGCTGCCTAGTTTCTCCTGTGGCTGCAGTTGCAAGTTAAGGCTTGTAATACAGGTGAGCCTGAGTTATAATCCAGCTAAGACTGACATTTTCTTACTGATATTCCACTTCATTTTATATAAAAAGCAGCAGTAGAAAAATGCATATAGGAATAACTATCTATCGCATATGCATTGAGCATACACAGGATATCAAAGATAAATCACATGTGTAACTGTGGGTATCAGCTCAATTATGGTTCTACAATTACACATTTATTTTCTGAATGTTCACGCCACACATATACATGGCTAAATGCTCAACTATTTAATGTAAATGTATAACTAATGAGCAGGTCTGACAAACAAGGTCTCACTTGCAATGAACACTCTCAACTTGTGGCAGAAGGATTTGATAGAGAAATATCACAATTGGAAAATAGGTTTATACAGAGGGGTTATAAGAAAAATAATGTCTACGTGACTTTGAACCAAGTTAGGAATTGTAGGACAACAACAAGCAAACCTTATTTTTCTGATAATGCAGAGCATGGTAGGAATGCTAAGAGTAAATGTGATAGTTTGGTTAGGATGCCTGTTCTTTATGCTAATAACGTTAAACCTGTACTGGAGATCTATACGACATATTGGCTGGTATTAGCAATGGACCCTGATATTAGAAAAGTAGAAGGTATACAGACGGGTTTTCGTTATAAGAACATGATTAATATGAAAGGATGTTATGCTACCTGACGCGAGAAGATGTAAAAAGAACTAATAAGACTATGAGGCCATGTAACAAATGTAATTCCTGACAATATGTAGATAGCTTGGGTAAGTTTATTAATCCGGACTTTGGTAGAAATTTTTGGTTTCATACTGAAGGCATTTGTGACACAGAACATATAGTTTATCTAGCTTATTGTGAAACGTGTTTTGTGTTTTACATAGGCAAGACAGACAGGAAGTTCAAGTTTAGGATTAGGGAGCTTTTCTATGATATTCAAAGACAAGTGACCACAAATGTTCTTGCAAAACATACTATGAACATTGTAGACTCACATAACTTTAAATTTATGATAGTGAAAAGTACTCGAATTAGTAATAGAATGGGTGACATCAGGAATTTAACAGAAGCTAATGAAACAAAATGGATTGTAAAGTTAAGAGGAGATGTAGGCAAGGGACTTATGACAAAGTTCCTATTAAGCTTTAAACTTAAAGCAAGACCTCTCAGAAAATGAATGAATATTATTATTATTTTTTTTTTGCTTTTTTCTTTGTTATTAGTATTTTTTATATATGTGTTTTTATACAAGTGTTTTTACATGACATTTTTAAACACAAATTATTCATATTTGACTAATTCATGGCTGTTACATATGTTTATGCCTTTAAAGGTTTTTTTATTTAATTTGGCTTCTAATTAAGGTGTTTTATTTAATGGAAGTTGCTGCAGTGTAAGTTAAACATCTGAGGAAGCAGTGGGATTCACTGTGAAAGCGCTTACATGTTTGTTTCTCTCATTAAATATTTTCTGAATTGAAACGCTGCCATTTGTTTTGCCTGGTTACTTTTGTTTTGGATGGACTGTGCATTTTAGTGAACCAGGCATTCATGTGGAAGATTTTGGTTTTGTTTTTACATCTATAATTTAAATTAGATAGAAAGCTAGATATAGGCTAGACTTGTATGCATCATGCTCTTCACTTTTTTCTCTCCTTTTTATTCTACAACTTGCCAATAGATTGTAATAAACAGGGAAGCCCAAGCTGACCATTTAGAAAGACTTAGGGAAGCAAGGGGTATCTATTATTTTATCTAAAGTATTGCTCTTCTATATACTAATATCAAATGGAACATGTATATCTTAACTGTAAAAGCAAGCATGCATCATTCAGTCTGTAGCACAAGCCAACTGTAGGAATCAGTAGTAATACAGCATTCAGATGTTGTGAGTTCAAATTTCACAGGTAACAAATATATTGTAAAATTACTTAAAAAGATTGCGTAATAATTTCAAGAAAATTGGCATACATGTCATGCTGTTTAATTAATCTCTATTATTTAATTAAGCATATGTACAATATATGCATATTGTAAGGATTACTTGGACTATCATCAGTTATGGTTTCTAGTTCTTAAAAAGTATACTTAAATGGAAAAGTAAAAATAAATTATTTATATTGCACTAATTTATTGCATGTCACATATGATGGCACTAATTGTCTCTCTTTTCTCTTACCTCAGCCCTTATCTCTATTTTTTTGGTTTCATATTTGTGGTAACAACATTTTGATGTCATCAGTTTTTGACAACTCTCAAAATACGTTTACAGCACAGGGAAGTAGGCCAAAAACTGTGGTTCAGCCTGCTCCTTCTTCAAACAGCTTCTGCACCAACGCCCAGCACATCTGGGACCCAACCTGGCAGTACTACTTCTGCTGCCCAGCACTACCTTGACCATCTGCATCAGGTAACATTACCCCAGCAGCTGGTGCAGTAGTACCCTCTGGGAGTATTGGTAGAGGTGGGTATTTTCTCACCTACTAGGAGATGCCAGGCATGGTGCATGAGGTCATGGAAAGCACCATTTGTACACACCTCAGCCAGATGGAGAAGATGCTCACTGAAATGCTGAGCAAACAAAACTGTCAAGCACTTAAACAGCAAACTGAGGAAGGGGACATTGATGACAGTTCTTAGGTAGAGGACTAGATTCTTACTGTCCTCACGTTTGATGGGCATGGGCATCTGATGTCCCCAACATGTTCTGTCTCTCACTGTCCATGTCTCATGTCTTGCTTGCCCTGTTTGTCTACATCCACTTCTTTACCTACCTTACTTACCTGATCCAGAAATACTTACATTTGTTATCCAACATTCCTGTCTTAATAAAATAAAAAATCATAAACGATTACCTGTCCCAAACAAATATTGTCCAATACATAGCTCTCCACTTCACACGTGTGCCTTCTTAACACACTTAATTTGGTCCAGTTGGCTATACAACACGACTGCATTGTTGTCACCCATCTTCGTTGAGGTGACAGTCTAAATCCAGTCAATATTATATACATATTCATTTTACACTGTTGAAGATGTGGATAGCTATGGTTCTTTCCTCCCTCCCTCCTGCACATCACTATGTTGCTTTCCCTTTTGTTCTTTCTCCTCCTTGCCTCTTATTTCACCACTTTCCTATCTACCCCATTTTAACATAATCTGGTCAAAAGTAGAATCACACACCACACACACAAATAAGAAATTTCCAGTGAGGCCCTTCACTTTTTGTCCTGTGTTTGCTTAGAGTTTTACATAGTGCACCAATGCCAGGTGACAGTGAATGGCTATTCACATCCAATTGCATGGAGCATTTACCTCCTCACAATGCTGCTTAAACCCACTGCACTAAGGAGACACAAAATTAAAGTTGAATAAAGGTACTCATATTAAAAATTCCATTTAAAAATATTTTTTAGTCTGATGACTGTATCAGTATGTAACTCCATGCATGCACTGTTGACATAAACCATTTAAGTACTGTTTGCTTATATACATTGCATCACTGTAGGTATGCCCCATCATATTTCAAATAATTATCACATGTAATTATTTAATTCCACCATGGATACATATTTAAAATCATTAGATAGAGCTGGATCCAAACACTGTATCGTCTGGCCTCAAAATAAAAACTCAATGCTCTTACACCTGCTGCCACAGAGTCTGCTAAGCAGTAAGTGTGTCCAGGACACTGAGTATTATCCAAAGTTCTGACTGCCATGCCTATCCTCTTAGCACTTTTGCATTTCGGAAGGAAAACTAATAGAAATCGCATAATTTTATCAACAAAGCAGAGGCCCACATTTGCTTATTGCTTAACTACATGCAAATGGGGAAAGCAGTATAAATATTTTTAAGGTTAGACAATTTATGACACAACATTTCCGATATGAACTATTTACGAACACAATAGTATCTGTTAGCTGTGTCTATCATAGCCAGTATGAATAAGTACTTTTCAAGTTCAAGTAGAAGCCCATAAATGTGTATCTTGCATGCACAAATACTTTGCCATCGATCATGCAAAAAAGCTGCTCGGCGGTCAGCCATGGAAAGTGCTTATTAGCATGTATTACTTATGCGTACCACACAGTTAGTATTCATCCCATTAAATTACATGCAAAAGCAAAACAAAATGGAAGGTACTTTTTAATGACTGAATGCATAGTCATGTGTTACTTGCATCCATGCACTTGAAACTTGGTATCTCAGTACTTGTTCCCAAATATCAACTACACTACATAAATTAAGACCAAAAATGCTTTTTTACATACCATGTACACCTTATACTGACAAATTACATTCAGATTGTCTAATACTTGTACTAAGGTTGACAGCAGTTATTCACAAACATAGACACTCATATATGATCACAAAAATGTATATGTCTGTATGTGACAATTTAATTGTGCAATTTACACACATACTGGGAAAAATTTTCTCATTCTGCTACATGCATCCCTGACAGCTGTTTGCATATAGTTTGTAAAGCTGTCTCTTAAAGTATACCTGCATATTGGAAACACAACAGGAAATAATATTGCCACACTCTGGGCACCACACTCATAACAGGATATGTCAGCCAGATCATATAATGATGATAGTATCATCTGTAAGGACAACAATGACAAGACAAACACATACTTTAGTGGTGTTGCAATCATCACATACTGTTTATTGCAGGTGGGAACAAAATAATTACATGCATGATAAATTAGCACAGTAGCCACATTATGTGTGCGTCTCTATGTATGTGTGCATGCGTGCATAGTCAGAGGAACATCAGTCTGTAGCCTACTATTAACAATCTGTTACCATGTAGAACTTTAATATCTTGATAGTCATACATGGCTACCCATCCATTTCATACATGCTTCCCAATATCTTCTGCCAAACATCCAATGATTATGACATCCACTATAAATTTCCCATCTGCATTACAAAAATTTGATTTGTGCTGTGGTGCTTGCTTTAAATTCTCAGTTCTCTAGTTGGTGTAACTTATTTGGGTAGGGGTTCTAACCTTACTGTGGTGTTGGAGTGTGTCTAGTCAGAAGAACGTAGCTGTGTATCCTACTGTCAGCAATGCAGTCCCATGGGATACAAATATTTTGATAGTTGTACATGCCTACAGATCCATTTCATTCAGGCCTCCTAACATCTTCTCTCAAACATCCAATGACGATGTCATTCACTAAAAAATGCCAGCATCAGTGTAAAAGTCAGGCTTATGCCATGGAGCTTGTCATAAATGCTGAGTTCTCTACCTGGTGTATTTATTTAGGTAGGGGTTCTAATCTTACTGCACTCAGCTTGTGTGTATAGTAATAAAAGCATAACTGTCTATCCCTCAGCATTACATTCTCATGGGGTACAAACATTCTGACAGTTGTACATGTCTACACATCCATTTCATTCAGGCCTCCCAACATCTTCTCTCAAACATCCAGTGATGATCTCATCCACTATAAATTGTCTAGCAGCATTGTAAAAGTTAGACTTGTGCCATGGTGCTTGTGTTAAATAATGAGACCTCTAGGTGGTGTATTTGTTAGGGGTTCTGTTCTCATGACGGTCAGCTTGTGTGTCTGTGTTCACTTGTTTGATGTTCAAGAGACCATTTTACACAAGAATGTAGGACACTGCTATTACCATTATCTTCTCACCAGACACTGCTGATGTCATCAGCTATAAACTGTTGTTGGAAACTGTAAAAGATAGATTGTTGCTGTGGTGCTTGTGTTAAGTACTGTGCTCTGTAAATAGTTAGGTAGATGTTTGATTCTCATCAGGCTCAACCAGTTTGTTTGTGTTTGTTCACTTGATTGACATTTGAGAGACTGTTTTACACCAGCATGTGGGACACTGCTGCTACCATCTTCTTCTCCCCAGATTCTGCTGATGTTATCAGTGATAAAGTGTTGTCGGACATTATAAAAGCCATACTTGTGCTGTGGCACTTGCATTATATACTGTGCTTTATAAATGGTTAGGTAGGGGTACTATTCTCACAGCAGTCAAATTCAATAATCACTATGATGATTTTAAAGCAATATGTGAGTCCACAACTGTCAGACCCTCCTCCAAACATCTTGTAGCATATACTGATTATGTCATCCTATATAACATGCACTCTGACTGTATTTAAAACAAACTTGTGCTGTGGCAGTAACATTAGCTACTGTGTTTGCAAGCTGCTTTACCTACACATGTAGAGGTTCTAACATGACAGCAGGCAATTTGCATGTCTCTACATACAACTATCCCTTTAGAAACAATTTTACCCATGGATGGGACTCCTCCCAGCATGTTCTCCTCAGCATACAGTGATGTTATCTTACTCCACAAAGTGCTACATGACAGTATTACAGTCAGACATATGTGGTGTTGCTACTGTGACATTGCATATCATTCATCTTCTATACCTGCACAGGTGTAATGTTCAAATTGGGCCCGATCTACTACTGTGTGTGCAAGTGTGTGTGTGTGTGTGTGTGTGTGTGTGTGTGTGTGTGTGTGTGTGTGTGTGTGTGTGTGTGTGTGTGTGTGTGTGTGTGTGTGTGTGTGTGTGTGTGTTTGCGTGTGTTTGGTTGATGGTACATTATGTTCATTGTATGATCTTTGGAATCCCTCTTCATTTCACTTCCACTTGGGGAACTTTTCACATAGTTCCATGCATCCACCACCCTCCTTTTACTCGTGACCACATGACATCCTTCCTGCATAGGAGTGGAGGATATCCTCATGTTTAATATGCATACACACATAATTAAGCAGGGTCCTTCTATGAACCTCTGTAAACCATCTGCAGACCACTGCATGTGTAATTGCTAATTCTGTAATGGTGTGGTGCACATGTCCCATATGGATAGCGGCAGGATGTAATGCAATCCAACAAATATACACATATGCACAATAGTCTTACTATCATATGTAATATAGCTATAGAGATTTTTTACATGGTATAATAAAGGCTAGGATTTCAGGTGATGTTGGCCATTAGCCTAATAATGCCCTTTGACCCTATGAACAGTTGACATGCGAAGGTTGCTGTCATTGACATGTGCTATATTGATGTGTGGATGTACAGTATGGCTACAAGAGGGTATTACAATGTGTGATGTGAGCTAATGTATTGATGGGCACTGCTGCCATTGCATTACATGTTCCTTCTATAATAGCTGTAGTAATATGCCTCCCGAGAACTGTTGACATGGTATGATTCACTTTTATGTATATTGTTGGTGTATTAGGAGATCTTTTGTTGTAGTGGAGCAGATCAACCTTCTACACAGTTCACATTCTGCTACCACAGTGAAACTTGCAGTATAGCACAGGTGTGCATGTGGCTACATAGCATTATTAAATGGTCTGTGACAGAAATCAGTATAAATTCATATTGATTATATTGTCACATAAATCTTCTCTTGTGCACATGTTGTTATGCTGTGATATACACAACCAAAGTATCAAATGTTTTGATTCAATTTTAACCTTGTGGAATTCATTGTATGTACAGTTGTGTTGCTATACCCAAGAATTATTGAGATGGTCAGTAGCACCATTGTGTGACTATTAGCATTTGTACTGCATGAGCCAGAAACAACTGATCTCTAATGTGTCCTGATACGGCATCAGACCAGTCAAACACAGCTTGCTCATGAACCACATATAGGCGTATTTTGTGCAATTGATGTAAGTATGTGACATTAATACAGTTGTATGTCTGCATGCATAGTACCAGTGTGTAGAATGTGATAAATGACCAAGGTTGTATTTGACGGTCTTTTTACAAATCATTTATTCCAATAAATGTGAAATGTTAAGGAGAATACACAACTAAGCACAGATCTATACGTGAATGCCACCAGGCATACCCAACTAGTGGAAATAGACATACTCTCTATGGATAATAACACAAAATCAATGGGCCCTGACAACATCACAGTTTACCTATAGTGAGACTCAAAACATGACAGACCAGACACAGTTGGATCCATATTTCCACACAGACTCCAGACAGCATATGTTCCCATAGAAGGGTGTACATCAACATGCATCCTTTTGACTGGAGGTGACCATCACCTGATGCATGGAGTTATAGACCCATCCTGACTCTCCTCATTTGTGAGATATACCAACAAGTCAGCATGGACTTTCTCTAAAAGGACTCAGGTATTATCCCAACTGTGTACCAAACCCATGTGTGATTTGTTCAGGCTACATCATGTATGTTACATCTGTTCAGTGTGCTCAACAAGGGCATGCATAACGACAACACTGTCATCCTGCATAACTTGACTTGGCCAAGACATTTGACAGGTATTACTAAGAAACTGTCACAAGTGGCTATAAACATCTACATCACCAAGTGGGTAGACCACTGGATCACATATGTGACAGATAAATATGCTGATGTGTGTGAAGTGACTTATATCTAGAGTCCAATGAGCAGGTCCATACTTTAGGGCTCTGTGTTAGGCCCTTTCCTGTTCATTATTTAAGTCTCAAATGTCAAGACTGACTTTAATATCCTTTGTCCAACCAGCTTTGTGGAGGACTGCAGATTGTGGACAATCATTGAATCCAAGTGTGGTAATGGTATAATATAGAGACCATCAAGAGACACAAAGGATTGTTGCCACCACCATGGAGACACAGTAGATTAACAAAAATCATAGGAGGATTAGTTCCATTATAAAAGCATATACACAAGCTAATTCTAATATAGACAACATACACCTATGAGCAGACCAAGTGGTATGTGACCTGTGTACTCATATAGATGATATGGGGAACATCCACCAGCATATACCCACAGTGGTGACTACTACCTTGTATATAGCACAACTACTGAATATGTTTTGGACATCCATATCAAAAATCATTATAGTTCCTTAGCTCTCAGCCCTCATCACACCAATAACTGACTACAATGCACCGTTTTTCATGTACTTCCCAACACATCTTCTAGGAATGAGTTACTCAAGTGTGTCATGTTTGCCACAGTGATCTCCCACACAGCTTATTGGCAATACCTTAGTATTCATTTTGTTGCATAACCATTAGTGGTTCATGATGCGGAATGCCTTTCAAGGTGTTGTATGAGATGCATGGTTGATACGTGTTTCTGTGATGCACAAAGTAGATGCATAGTTGCTTGACAACATTGATGGCATAGGTTACATTCATGACAGTATGGACTGTGCCATATATATGCCATGCCCCCCTGTCAACAAGCCAGGATTGCTCATAATTTCAAATAGAGATGTAACAGTGTTCCTCCTGATATGTCCAGAAGATGTTAATTTTTGAGGAAGGCATACTTGATTCCCCTCATAAATTGCTGACAAATCATGACAGTTGTACAAGTCTGTTCTTGTAGAACCATCAATAATCACTCACAATCATATATGTTATGTCAAAGACATGGACTAATGGTGGTATTATGCTGATACTGTTCATGATTGTCCGTGTTTCTGTCTACTGTTGTTCAAGAGCCTGTTGATATGTATCCCACTTGGTTGTGACCTATGCTGACATTACATTCATATACAGGCAACTCATTTTGCACCGCTTCACAATATGCACCTACTCCCTATTTTATATACTGTCCTTGATAAATGTCCTCTCCACTGCTCATGTCAAGATGCTTATGTCACAAAGAATTCTCTCCATTGATATGTTACCTTGTGTGATAGTCATATACAATAACTGTGTGATGATATGACTATACCCACACAGGAGGTGTACACAGCAGTACTGTATAATGTAAATATGTGATTAATGTTCATGTTACAACTGTCTTGTCTTTGTGGCGTACATACATTGACATGCCCTCATCTGCTGTACATTACCAAGTTTCACACTTTCTCTCCTCCTGTGTTCATTCCTACAATTCATCTATGTGTCCTTTTTCATTGCACACATTCCTCCTTACACTCTATGTACCCTTGCTGATCAGTTGTAAAACTTTTATTCAGTATGCCTAAAACAGGTTTCCACTCTACTCTACACTGTACCCTGGTAGTCATTGTTGGTTTCTGCACAGTCACACAGACCTAATTAGTGTTGCTGTCCATGAAAGCACACTTGTTTACATTTAAATGAGATGTGTGGCATGCATATGCTATTAGCACTGCTGATCATCATGCAAATAAGTAAACTCTTGTAGGCTTTGCTCTAAGCCTACACTGAGCTTAACAAATCCCCAGGAAAGTCTTAGTATGATTTATAGATCTTATTCTGATCACTTCTTTTTCTGTTTTATATAGTATTGCTGTTCTTGGAATGTAGGAGCTGAATTCAATTTTCAATTTTTTGTAATAACTTTTCTAGCTATGGCCAGAAAACTCCAGAACAGTTTTTATTGTTTGGCTTTTACAGAAAAAGGACATGGAACATTGATTATTACCACTGATCTAGTTAAAGAACAATTATCAGCCAACAACCCCTTAAAAACATACTTATCTCTCCCCAATATAGATTTAATTTTCACAATCCATACACGTGTGCCCAATCAGCTTTTACATCTTTAGTACATGTACAATAGACTGAAGAAGTCATTTTACCAAACGTAGAGATTTTATAGTGAGTTACAAACATTAGAGATGGATTTTTTTCACTCAGTACTGTCTAGAGTTCTCACAAAAGCACACTGGTGCCAGTCTCAATTGTGCTACTGATGCCATTCCAAGTTAAATTTGTTTGTTTTTACCTTAGGAAGTGAAGTCTTGTTAACTGCTAAGAACCACTGCCAGTCATGGGTACCCAATGCTAAATGGTGCACAAAGGATAACAAGAGAGAAAAAACAATACAAAATTAAATAAAAAAAACATTATGAAACAAGTAATTAAAATATACATTTGTGATATTTCCTCAACGTTGTTGTCTTGCAACATGAACATGTGTTCCTTACAAAATACACTACATTCACACAAACAGCACCCTCTCTGTATTTGACACTGTTGAGATTTATTTAAAATGAACAAACAAGCAAAACGGCTGTATTCTCCTCATATAAAAGTTTTATTATGTTAGCGCTTTCGTTTGAATAAATTTCCAAACTTCTTTAGACATCCTTTGTGGTTGGTACAGCAGTTTATATTAACATTCAAATAATCTATGTCATTGAATCAATCAACAAGTTAATTAAGAATGCAATCCATAAAGAATTAAAGGTATACATCCCAAATTAAATTTGTATTACTGCCCTGTATATTAATGGATGGTATTTAAAACAAGATAAAGTCATTTCATATACTATATATTGATTACCTTACAATACATTAAAGACAACATATATATAAAAACAGATATTAATCTAAAAAGGCATTAAAACCAGCTCACGATCCTTCAAAATCGATTTCTTATGTTTTTATAGATAAAAATTATTGTTTACCTATCTAATTGTTTAAGTTTCAAAGTGCACATAATAGAGGCATATTCATTAAGGCTTGGGAAATGTGTGGAAAAGTTCGAATCTGCTATAAAAGTTAATTTTCCTCTAATTTAAGTGCCCATGGTCCCCCTGTTATGTTATATTGCTCTTGGTGTAAAATTATAAACGGAAATTTATGAGTAGGGAATTCCAATATGTGCCTAGCCAATGCATTAGTTCTATTTCCTTTATTAATGTGGTAGACATGTTCATATATTCTTTGTCTCATTGTTCCCTCCGTCTTCCCTATATAAAAGGACTGACATTGTTGGCATAGTGCTGCATAAACAATCCCCTTAGACTCACAGTTATATTTCCTACTTATTCAGTATACTCTACCTCCTAATATTAATTTTGTTACAAATCAATATTTATTGGCATTGATGACATCGGCCACACTTCGACATTCCTCCATTTCTTGCAACTACATTGTTTTGCAATTCTAATAGGTCTTTTAAATTCTGCCCACGTCTATATGTTATCCGTAAAGATGTTGCAAACTTTTTGTTTATATGCATATCTTCTGTAATTAAATTCCATTTTTTTGTACAGAATGGGCAAAATAATTCTTGTATCATTGGAATATGTTGTTATAAACATAGGGCTTACATTACCCACTTTATTATTGACTATAATGTTAATAACAGAAGTATCCTCTATGAAATGATAACCCTTGATCAAAATTGGCTTAAAATGCCCAGTGTTTCTTTTTGTTGTTACCTCTTTACAAATTTGGTGAAATAAACTAGTTGGATAACCCCTACTATTAAACATTTTTCTAAGAAGGTTACATTCTTTACGGAAATCATCTTCCATGGAAACCATCCTTGCAGCTCTTACTAACTGCCCTTTGTTTGCAACATCTTTACGGATAACATCTAGACTTGGGCAGAATTTAAAAGACCTTTTAGAATTGCAAAACAATGTAGTTGCAAGAAATGGAGGAATGTTGAAGTGTGGCCAATATCATCAATGCCAATACATATTGATTGGTAACAAAATTAATATTAGGGATAGAGTATACCGAATAAGTAGGAAATATAACTGTGAGTCTAAGGGGGGTTGTTTATGCGGCACTATGCCAACAGTGTCAGTCCTTTTATATAGGGAAGATGGAGAGAACAATGAGACAAAGAATATATGAACATGTCTACCACATTAATAAAGGAAATACAACTAATGCATTGGCTAGGCACATATTGGAATTCCCTACTCATACATTTTGGTTTACAATTTTACACCATGAGCAATATAACATAAGAGGGGGACCATGGGCACTTAAATTAGAGGAAAATTAACTTTTATGGCAGATTTGAACTTTTGTGCACATTTTCCCAGGCCTTAATGAATATGCCTCTATTATGTGCACTTTGAAACTTAAACAATTAGATAGGTAAATAATGTTTATCTATAAAAACATAAGAAATCGATTTTGAAGGATCATGAGCTGGTTTTAATGCCTTTTTAGATTAATATCTGTTTTATATATATATATATATATATATATATATATATATATATATATATATATATATATATATATGTTGTCTTTAATGTATTGTAAGGTAGTCAATATATAGTATATGAAATTACTTTATCTTGTTTTAAATACCATCCATTAATATATAGGGCAGTAATACAAATTTAATTTGAGATGTATACCTTTAATTCTTTATGGATTGCATTCTTAATTAACTTGTTGATTGATTTAATGACGTACATTATTTCAATTTAAACTGCTGTACCAACCACAAAGGATGTCTGAAGAAGTTTGGAAATTTATTCAAACGAAAGTGCTAACATAATAAAACTTTTCTACGAGGATAATACAGCCGTTTTGCTTGTTTGTTAGTTTTAAACAGTTTTACTGTTGAGATTTATCACTGTTTGCCACAGACATATATTAGGAAGAACAAAAAGTAGATTACATATACCCAAGATGTGATATTGTATCAATTCACATTACAGGTACAACAGAACCAAGTTCTGAAAGTTGTCCTTTTTAATTTGCCCTTAAATGTGTGGATGAATGGACTATCAGCAACATTTAATCTAATCTTTACTCACACTGTAGTAAACAGATATTTGCAACATTGCAGCTCTTTCCTTATCTTTGTTATATATGTCTATTTTATTTCCTTACCTAGGCTTTACTAATAATACTGAGGTATGCTTTGGATTGTTTTTGATATCTGTTTCAGTTAGTGATGAACTTCCATAGAATTGCAGACAAATTTTATTCAGAAGCACAAAGTGTGGCCATAAACAATTCATACAAATGTTAGGAATGCTGCTCCCCTAATTCAATCAATGTACCAAAAGACGTTCTTCTACCTAACATACCCTTGGTAAGTGTACATGACAGAGGACTGACTGTGAAAAATTAATTGTCCCTACAATAAGACTAATAATTCATACTTTAGCAGCTAACAGTTCTCAAGACTTATCATAGCAGTGCAAGGGCATGTTCACATAATCAGTTAGGTCCTAACACCATGTTTACCTGTCTACACTTAGTACAGATTGTGGAATTCATGAATGCGCATGAGTTTACACTTCATTTGCATATTCACAGTGCTCAGAGGGCTGAATATGCACTATGTAAAGGTAATCTTGCAGGTACTAAACTTGTATCATAGTAAGGGAGACAATTTGGATCCAGAAAACTTGAAAATAATATTTGCTTTCAAAATGTGTGTGTAGTTTGACAACTGACTTACTGTGAAGGTAAGTTGCTTTTTTTTTTCAAATTGCTTTATTTAACCTTAATAATAGATTGTATTTCACAATACTTCCATTGGTTTACTGTCTGATTTTCTTCGTCACTGTTGGCATAGCCATGTATATCAATTATTTACTGCCCAATAAAAATTTTGTAAAGACTGTGACCTTACATGTATGGAAACTTTTATCTGGGAAGCTGACCAGATCCTGCATAAGAGTGTTGCATTACTTATTTGCAAAGTGTGGGGGTTTAACATTATTAGCCCAAAAATGTTTTAAGCCTGTGATGTATACCTGCCTTCCCTCAATGGAAGTAGATCACACAGGTGCGACATTGAATGTCTGCAATTGTCAGGAAAAGTATGCCTACAATGGTGTCCTGCTACTAAACCACCATTGCCTGAATCAGAGGTGTTCCTGTCCACTGTCAGAGATCCAGGCAGCTCAGCACAGGGATCAAACAGATCCAGGTGTGTGTACTGCAGAACATCCAGGCATGGAATATAATTAAATATATATGTTATATTATATAAGTATGTAAATATATCTTATACATATGGCTGTGTGTGTGTGTGTGTGTATGTGTATGTATATATATATGTGTGTGTGTGTGTGTGTGTGTGTGTGCGTGTGTGTGTGTGTGTGTGTGTGTGTGTGTGTGTGTGTGTGTGTGTGTGTAGATAGATATACATACAAAGAGAGAGAGAGTGGGTCAGTGAGAAGGGTGGTATAGAAGACATAATATGAGACAGAGAGAAGGAGAGGTTGGAAGTAAACTGATCAGTACACTTTTGCATGAGATGCTTCTTATTCTGCAATTGTCAAGGGAATTGCTTTCTATTTCTTGCATCATTTGCATTGTGATGCCTAGCAGCCATGTTTCATCAGCCTTTCTTATATTTAAGCACATCTGGTTCTGTGTTTGCACAACCACCTGAATTTGACATGCACATCCTTTTTATTTTTATTAATGTACATAAGGTAGCTGTATGGATATTTGAAAGTCATTTGTGCATTCCATTAGCGTCTAGTATTTTTAGTATACATTTTAAGTAACAAAAAACTTGACCAGTATGTATTCTATTGGTCTCTTTGTTGTGTTGATTACTCCAGGCTGACCTCATACTACTTCCTCCTAACTTCAGACTCCCTATTTACTGGTCATTTTTTCTCCTTAGTATACTAAACCATGCATACCAAGTACTGCCTCTACTTCTCTCACTTCACTCTTTTCTTCATCTCTTCCTTTATCTAACTCTCATTTCACTTTTCTTTCTCTTGCTTGATTTCATTCTTACTCCACTACTCTCCCCCTTTATCTTACTATCAGTATTGATTCACCTAGAATAGCATAATTATTAGCTGCAGCTCAGAACCTTGTTTGTACAAAAATTACTGTCTGCTATTTTTGTATTCGCAATACTATCCTGCAGCTAAGTTTTGTTTTTACAAGATTTGTCAAAACTGATTATTATTTGGTATCAACAATACTTTTGTGTATATATTTGTATGTGTTATTGTATTTGGAATGTATATTGTACATTGTTGTATAGTATTTGTCTGGTTGGGAACTTTTGTTAACCCTGTTTCTCTATGTAACTCTTTAGTATTATTTATGTTAGTCAACAGTCATCTCTGTCATATATTTTTATTGTACTGGAGCTTTTCTACCTGGGCCTCCACTGAAAATGGGCATTCAGCCCAGTCGGACATTCCCGGTAAACAAATGTAAAATAAATAAATAAATAAATCATTGTAGGTGATCTTGCCAGTGGTACTATGGAACTCCTGCTACTTGATGTCAGAGTATCAGTAGCCTCTGATGATGTTGGTGATAATGAAGAGGCGCAGTCTAGAGATGCAGAGGGTCAGTCTGACACTGAGGTTGTGCCTCCAACATCCCCTGCCCATATTTCAGACACAGCCAGTATGTCCACAGATACCAATGACACAGAGACCTTAGACAAAGGACAGGTTGAGGGTGACAGAGTTGATCAGGGTAGTGTGGTTACTTCACTTCCAAAACTGGCTGATTCTGCCATAATGCCACCATGATAGGTGAAGTGCCAAAGAGGTGGGTTGGTAGAGGTGCTTAGAGGAAGCCTACTGTCCACCCTCTTGCTGATGATGATGTGTCAGTAGCTACCACATGATGTATATACATGACCATCATGGAGGCACAAGCATATTCCACCAGGGCCTTGGAAGAAATAGTGTGAGTAATAAACATGCATTCTGACATGTGAGACTTCCTGAACCATGACGGTGACTTCTAGGACAGGATGAATGACACATTGGATAGTGCAGTGTCTGTAATGAGGCAGATGCTAGGGAAGGGTCAGCATCCACGTGGCTGGAGAGCCACTACATCCTCCAGTGTTAGCAGATGTGACTATGCAAGATTCTGTTCTTGCAGTGGCACTACTTCCACTGCTCCAACAATGATTGTGGTGTCCACACCCTGATGTAGTAGGCCACATGGTCATGGTCCTGGTTGTAGTCATGATGAGAGGTCATCCAACAGATATCACTCATGTACACACTGACTTCTAGCAAGAGCCATGGAACTAGCATTGCAACTCCTGGTAGAGGTAGTTCTAGTTGTCAGGGAGTGACAGCACTGGACTGACTACTCTACCATGCATGGCTCACACCTGTCTGAGATGCCAGGACATATTTTTACAACAGTTTTTGATAGTGTTCATGTGGACACACAAACATGGAACAAAAACATGCCCATCCCACCACATACACACACACTGCCATGACAATTGGATGCTTAATTAAAACAAATTTTTGTTATTCATACACGCTCACTTCTTTGATGTCAACTTTTCCGTCCTGCTCCCCACTCTGTGCAAGTGATGATGACTGTGCCCTGATCTTTGCACATTTCCATGTGACTTAGGGATACATATATGTCTGATGCACAGAATGTATAGCTAATGCTTGCTTGCACATAAGCTTAATTTTATTTAAATGTATTGCAGAAGAAATGTTTTATTACAGGTTCAGAAGTAAGTACTAGGTTAGCTGCTCTTGCAGACCATTTTAAGCCTTTCCAGTTTCCCTTTTTGCACTCAAATTAATCTGTCCCATTTGTTTAGAGATTGGCCTGACCCATCCCAGGGTTGATAATTATATATTACCCCTAAAATTAATAACTGTGATCATACCATAGAGAATATGAAAGGACACATGCATGGGAGCAAGCATATAGGAGCTGCCTCTGTTCATAATACAGGGGGCAGTCTTGTGATACATTTTCTGTTTCCCAGCTATAGATTCAAGTTTCCCTTAAATATGGACAGGGATGAACTTTGTTTTATGTAGGTAAGCAGTCTGTTCCAGAGCAGTGGTATCCTCTTTGAGATACACCTATCTCTCTAAACCATTCTGTTGATGTTGCAGAAGAGGTTTAGATCCACACAGCAAGTATTTCTGATGCCATTGAACTTGCTGATGTGCAGTAAATCCATCAGTATTGGGTTGCAGGATGTCTTTTATGACAGACATAGGTTATCATCAGTGGCGGCTGGTGACTTCAAATCAAAGGGGAGCTGCAGGAGACAGCTGAATGTGTGGGGTCAATGGGAAGGGGTGCAGCCAACTAGAAAGGGGAGGAGCTATGCTCAAAACCACAAAAACTAAATATACTGCCCTGGGTGCCAAACAGTCATTATGAGAGTCCAATCAAGACAAAATAAAGTGTAGAAGAATAAAAATATTTCAATGCATTGGCTGCATGACAGCTTAATATCTAGATAGAAACAAAAAAAGGTTGTGAGGCATGAAAATATAAATTACTTTTTTTAAATACATTAATGGAATGCCAGTCAAAATCAAGTATAAGAAAAACAAGCAGCACTCAATTCAAACCACTTCTTGCACTGCAGTTCTAATTATAATTTATATTCAGCTTTATTAAAGTACCAAGTAACATGCTGAAAGTAGAAATCTCTGATGCCCCCACTTGTAAAAATGTTCCTTATCCAAAAAAAGACCTGCTGCCTGACATCTACTTGTTTCATGAGGAAAACATGATCAAAGTAAAAAATGAAAAGCAAACAAGAAATAAGCTCAAGATACACTGCTTAAAAGGATTACTGTACAGGTTATGGACCACACGATTGGCACCATTTACAGGTAAAGCCTACAGAGATGACTGGAAGTCTCCAAGTGTAATGAGACTCTTAAAATAATGTAATCATGTCCTTTATTACAAATACTGGCATATACATTTCAATACCCAAGGCTTATACATTATCTAGTTAAGTATTCTCTACATGGCAACAGAAAGGCTTTCAATGTTGGCAATTCTTTAACAGTATGCTTATTAAAGCTTATCTCCACCACGAACACTTGTGAAAACAGATAAACCAAAAAACAGAGATTACGTGGTTCCAAACAGCTTGGAGAAATAATCCACAACAGTTTTTAGCGCTTTCAGTCACTAGTTTATTTTGCGACCTTCTTCAGACAAACTGGTGACTGAAAGCGCTAAAAACTGTTGTGGATTATTTCTCCAAGCTGTTTGGAACCACGTAATCTCTGTTTTTTGGTTTATCTTATTAAAGCTTACTTGCATCTTGCAATCTCAGCCAAGCTTACCTGATGGTCATTAAAGTATTGCTACTTAAACACATAGCAACAGGCACTTTGAGTAATAAGCATAAATCAACAGTACAAAAAATATGAGAAACCGGACCATTCTGTAAAAATCAAGGACAGATGAAAAGCCACTCTAGTACTTGTGTCTACCTTGGATGGGGGGATACTCTGCACATTTACACTGCATAACTACTCCTTGCCTTGCTTCGACACATCCAGAGTCACTACATGGGGGAGTGGGGTGCAACAAGTATGTCACAGTTTGAAATGTCTCTGGCTGACTTGTGATGGCCCTGACACATTTGTCATACCTCTCAACCTCAGAGCAAGAAATCTGGACAAAGCCATACAAAGAAATGGGACAAAGGCCCAAAAATAAGGACAATTTTTTAAATATTGCTCTTATAAACTTAGAAAGATAATAGAGGTGTTGCATTAGTATGAATTTTCTGAATGGTATGAAATCAAACTCAAATGTCTGTCATTATTTTCTAACTTCAGTCTTTAATGATTTGTCACTAATTTGCCAAAAAAACACAATTTTATGAAAAATGGACCAAAAATATGATGTAAAATATAAAATAGCAATACAATACAGCTGAGAACCTGTCAAAGAAGGGGCACTTTAATATTAGTACTAACCTGAGCAGCTGACAAAATAAAATAATCTACATGCATTTCTGAAATAAAAGTAATCTAACTGATTATTACAGTTATTTCTTAATTATAAACCCTCCATGTTTTCTTCCAAAATTGCTGTTTTGCGGAGAGATCACTAGGGGAAGAGCAACATTTTGAGCCAAAATCAGGGACAGTTGAGAGGTTTGGCTATGCCTAATTCTATAAAGCAATTTATTTGCATGTACCTCTCAACCTGTTAATGCAATAAATCTGGACAAGGCCAAATATATTGGGGGAACATATAAACAGTACTAAAAATTGCTCTTGTATAAACTGAAACAGTTGATAGAACAGGTATTACTTTAGCATGCATTTTTCTGAAGGTTATGAAGTCTGAAACTCAGTGTATCATTATTTAGTGACTTAATTCCTAAATGATTTGCCAGAAAACCACAAATTTTATGAGGAACAAACCAAAAATAAGAAACAAAAAATCTATTCATTCTTTGAAAATCTGGACAGTTGGGAGGTATGGTTCAGCTGGGACTGTCTAAGTTTGCTGCCCTTCCCCCTCACAAAACCATGGTCGAATGGAGCCTCCCCCTGCAGCCATTCCAATGATCCATTACTTGGCTATTTCACTCCATTTACCATAAACACTAATGTGCATACTGATTTACTTCTATGATGATTTGAACTTTATTTAAAAGTTTTATTTTGCATTTTACAGCACAAACACTAAGACATCTGCTAAACAAACTTGGCATTAAAACTTCTCTGCCATTGAAACTCACATTCATTGAAACAACATTGAAACCCACATTCAAAGAAAATACATTTTACCCGTGGCAGATAAAGATTAATTCTGGACTGTTTTCAAATCATAGGCCCCTTGCATATGAAACATACATGTGCTCTTTGATACACCTTCCTATTATTTTGAACATTTTTCCAGTAAACAATGAAACAAAACGCATGCACCAATGACAAAACTGCCCATTTCAGAACATTTCCATCATAAAAGTCTACTCAAACTTCTACAGTCCACTATTATCAGTAAATATGCACAATTCTACAGTCCACCATTATCAGTAAATATGCACAATCTCTGAAGTAGTAAAAAAGTCATCTAAATAATTCCACATTAAATAAATCTGTAATGAAGAGGTTGCTGCTAGCAATCACCTTTATATTTCATGGTTTCATCGAAAAATAAAGTGTCTGATGCCCCTGAGGAATAAATTACCTAAATTACATTAAAAATAGTAATATTGCAATAGGAAATGGATGGCAAACTGATAACAGGCTCATAGTTAGTATCTTAACTTTCAGTACGGCAGCATTCACCCCTTATGGGAGTAGAGTCAACAACCTTCTTAATCAAAAGCAAGTACACAACCTGTTGTGCTATTAGCAATGCGAGCTGACTTAGCATAATCAGCACTAAACTTCTCTTCCCCTGCAGCTCTCATCTCCTTGTAAAATCTACTCAATACTCAACTGCATCTCAACTTCGCAGCACAAGAAATCTGGAAAAAGCCAAATTTATTGGGGTGGGTCAAAAGGGCAAAAACCAGGGACACATTAAACATTTCTTGTATAATCTTGGAAAGCTGCTAGAATAAAATGCTGTGTTACCACCCTACATTTTACTGCCAAGGTCCCTGTGCAAGAGAGTCAAAACAGCATACCACTATGCCAAACCACCTGCTTTATGAAAGAAAAATGCTGTGTTACCACCATACATTTTACTGCCAAGGTCCCTGTGCAAAACAGTCAGAGCAACATACCACTATGCCAAATCAGCTGCTTTGTGAAAGAGAGGAAGACTGAAACTTAAATGGCTATCATTTAATGAATTCAGTTCTCACCATAGCTGTCAACCTCTTAGCACAAAACACCTGGACAAACCCAGTAATGAGGGAATACAGCCCTCAAACATATTCAGTGAATTCAGTTCTTGCCATAGCTGTCAACCTTAGCACAAAAAACCTGGACAAAGCCAATAACAGGGTAATACAGTCCCAAAAATAAGGACAAATTTCAAATAGTCATCTTATAAACTTGGAAAATTGCTATAATAAAAGGTTGTGTTACTATATGTTTCATTAAGAACCCCCACTTTGGACATCTAAACAAGTGGCAACCGTATGTGTATACCGTAACAAATCTCGCTAACTCCAAATCCAGCAGTCAATTTACATAGATAATTGTTTTTTGTTGGTGAGATAAAATACAGCTTGTGATTTGCATTTTTTACACACTGCTTCAAAATGAAAAATAACCATGTGTCCCACAGAGACTTTTTTCCCCACTGCTTGCTAGTAATTATTTTTCTATTGTATCTCACATGCGGAAACGATGTGAATTAAGCAAAAAAAGGTAACTTTCAACCATTGATTATGAAGAGTGTGGTTCTGTCAGCAAAATGCTTTCTGAGTCAAGTTTCATATATAAACATTGTGAGACGTCATGCATGAGTATTTGTAAGTTCTGACACCATTCTAACAATATGCAAAGTACTAAAACTTAACATTTTGCACACCTTAATTGGATTTGAATTACCTTGAAATAATTTGCACCTGCATCATTTTCTTTAAAAAACACGTTAAACTGCCATTTTATTATACAAAGGTAACCAGAATCTGTGCAGTGTTGGATGGAAACAGTTATCATTTAGTCTACATTGCAGTTTTAATACCATGGTGTAGCCAGGCATATTCTTTGTACTCTACATAATTTTTGGAACATCATTAGTTTGTGACTATCTAAGGTAATGTTTCCAACAACCGGTACATAGTTTGCGTGCAAGCAGGATCGCTAATACATCTTTATTAAGTATAGCGGTAATAACTAAAAAAAGATACATGCATCTATTAAGTATATGTGGCAGCATTTTAGTGGTACGTGTGCATTATTTTAATTCAGGGTAGGTTGGGAGGCAACAACAACAGATTATGACTACAAAATGGAATTACCTGCCAACACACCATGTTTTTTAAAGAAGTTTGGTTGCTTCTTTTTATATCTTGAAGTAAATTGGCTGTGTCATAAAACATGGTACATCAATTACTTGACAACTGGAAGTAAGTGCGTAAAAGTTTTATTTTATCAGGTTGCACCAGTTCATTTACACTGTTCTCCCCTCGACACACACACACACACACACACACACACACACACACACACACACACACACACACACACACACACGCACACACACACACACACAATAACTCCAAACCCACACACGTAGCAAACCATACATCCAAATCCCTGTCCACACACTTACCTGTAGTAAACCACCATAAATCCAAATCCCTGTCCGAAAACCACCATAAATCCAACTCCCTGTCTACAAAAACCCATGCAAATCCACACCGGACCCTGCCGGTCACGAGATCTACCCCCGACGAGACTGCAGCAAACTCCAATCCACAGCAGACCCTGCC